>NC_079358.1:7963582-8145224 GCF_029582105.1 Oenanthe melanoleuca
CCAATCCCCCAATCCCCTCAAACCCCCCAATCCCCCCCAATCCCCCCCCAGCCCCCCAATCACCCCCAATCCCCCCCAATCCCCCCTCACCAGCAGGTTCACGGCCTCGATGACGTCGATGAACACCTCGTTCAATCCCCACCCCAAATCCCCCCAATCTCCCAATTCCCCCCAATCCCCCCAATCCCCCCCAGCCCCCCAATCCCCCCAATCTCCCCAGCCCTCACCAGCAGGTTGACGGCCTCGATGAACACCTCGTTCATTCCCCACCCCAAATCCCCCCAATCTCCCAATTCCCCCCAGCCCCCCAATTCCCCCTCACCAGCAGGTTGACGGCCTCGATGACGTCGATGAACACCTCGTTCTTTTTGTAGCGGACGCCCTCGGAGCGCCAGGACACGGCGTTGGTCACCGTGGTGGGCACGCGCGACTTGCCCGTGTCCAGCTTGTTCCCCTCCTGCGTGATGTACCTGAGGGGCCGGGGGCGTCGCTGGGGGGGGGCTCTGGGGGTTCCCTGTGCCCCCCGGGACCCCCTCCCCGCACTCACTCCTGCAGGATCTTGCTGTCTGTGGTCTGGGGGAAGCCGAAATCCATCAGCTCGTCCAGCAGCTCGTAGATGATGACGAAGTTGTCGCGGATGCTTTCCTCCTCCAGCTCCTTGAAATACTCGGAGAACACCTGGGGAGGGGGCGGGGGGGGACACACCCGTGTGACCCCTCCCCAATCAGGGTGACCCCCCCAGCCCCTCGGCGAGACCCCCCGGACTCACCTCCACCACCTTGTAGAGGAAGGAGAACACCAGGGACGCGTTGCCGTTCTTCTTGGTGGTGGCCACCACTGCGGGGAGGGGCGCTAAGGAAAACGGGGAGGGGTCCCCCGAGGCTGGGGAGGGGTCCCCCGAGGCCGGGGAGGGGTTTCCGGGAGGATACGGTAGAGGTTGGCGTGTTTGATCCACAGGAAGTGCACGTGGCCGTGGGTCAGCACGGGGGTGAGGGTCCCCTCCTCCTCCCGCTGCAGCAGGACCCCCATGAAGTTGTCGATCTCCCCCAGCCCCACATCGCCCTTGTAGTTCCGGCTGATCAGCGGCTGGGGGGGGGTGAGGAAGGGGTTAAAAGTGGGGACACCCCCCTCCCCTAAACTGCTCGGGGTCACGGGGGGTCACCGCCACTGACCTTGGGGACAGAGGGGACAGCGGGGTGTGCCCCGGGCCGGACACCTGAGTGACCCCCGTGACCCCCAGAAGGGTTTTGGGGGGGTTACATGTGGAGAACCCCCAAAAAATCCCGGAGGTCACGGGGGTCACCACCAGTGACCTTGGGTGACCTTCAAGGACACAGGGGTCCCCCCAGCTCGGACACCTGAGTGACCCCCAGAAGGGTTTTGGGGTGGAGAAACCCCCAAAAAATAAATCCTGGGATCACAGGGGTCACGGGGTTCGCCACCACTGACCTTGAATGACCTTCAAGGACACAGGGGACAGTGGGGTGTCCCCAAACTCGGACACCTGAGTGACCCCCAGACGGGTTTTGGGGGGGTTACATGTGGCGAACCCCCCCTAAAAATAAATCCTGGGGGTCACAGGGGTCACAGGGGTCACAGGGGTCACCGCCACTGACCTTGGGGACAGAGGGGACAGTGGGGTGTCCCCAAACTCGGACACCTGAGTGACCCCCAGAAGGGTTTTGGGGTGGAGAAAATCCCCCAAAAAATCCTGGGGGTCACGGGGGTCACAGGGGTCACGGGGGTCATGGGGGTCACCGCCACTGACCTTGGGGACAGAGGGGACAGTGGGGTGTCCCCAAACTCGGACACCTGAGTGACCCCCAGAAGGGTTTTGGGGTGGAGAACCCCCCAAAAAATCCTGGGGGTCACGGGGGTCACCGCCAGTGACCTTGGGTGACCTTCAAGGACACAGGGTGTCCCCAGCTCGGACACCTGAGTGACCCCCAGACGGGTTTTGGGGGGCTACATGTGGCGAACCCCCCCCCACCCAAAAATCCTGGGGGTCACGGGGGTCACCGCCAGTGACCTTGGGTGACCTTCAAGGACAGCGGGGTGTCCCCGTGGTGTTTTTGGGGTTTTTTTGGGGGTCTCACCTTGCCCTTGAGGTCCAGGATGAAGAGGGCGGAGGCGGCCATGGCGGCAGCGGCCCCGTCACCACCTGCGGCCCCGTCACCTGCACAGGTGAGCGCGGCGGCGGCGGCGCCCGCGGGGCCTTAAAGGGGCCCCGCCCCGCACCCCCCACCCCCCACCGCGGGGGTCGCAGGGACCCCCAAACTCTGCCACTCCGCTGGGGCTTTCATTTTTTATTTTTTTATAATTTTTTTAAAATTTTTTTTGAATTTTTTTAAAATTTTTTTTGAATTTTTTTGAATTTTTTAAAATTTTTTTAAAATTTTTTTTAAATTTTTTTAATTTTTTTTAATTTTTTAAATTTTTTTTTAATTTTTTTTAAAATTTTTTAAATTTTTTTTAAATTTTTTTAAAATTTCTTTTTAATTTTTTAAATTTTTTTTTTTTTTTTAGCGGTTGGTTTTGGGGTGGGGGTCGCCCTCCCCAGATGGTCCCTGGGATATTTGGGTGTCTCACCCTGCGGGGGGGGGGGGGTCTTTGCACCCCCAAATTCTCCCTCACTCCTGCATTCCCCATTTTGGGGGTCGCTGCACCCCCAGACCCCCAAATCCCCCACGGGAGGGTCCTTGTGCCCCCTCCCCTTCCTTTTTGGGGGGTCCCCGCACCCCCAGACCCCCAAATCCCCCACGGGAGGGTCCTTGTGCCTCCTCCCCTTCCCTTTTGGGGGGTCCCAGCACCCCCAGACCCCCAAATCCCCCACGGGAGGGTCTTTGTGCCCCCTCCCCTTCGCTTTTTGGGTGGTCCCAGCACCCCCAGACCCCCAAATCCCCCACGGGAGGGTCCCTGTGCCCCCTCCCCTTCCCTTTTTGGGGGGTCCCAGCACCCCCAGACCCCCAAATCCCCCTCGGGAGGGTCTTTGTGTCCCCTCCCCTTCCCTTTTGGGGGGTCCCAGCACCCCCAGACCCCCAAATCCCCCACGGGAGGGTCCCTGTGCCCCCTCCCCTTCGCTTTTTGGGTGGTCCCCGCACCCCCAGACCCCCAAATCCCCCACGGGAGGGTCTTTGTGTCCCCTCCCCTTCCCTTTTTGGGGGGTCCCAGCACCCCCAGACCCCCAAATCCCCCACGGGAGGGTCCCTGTGCCCCCTCCCCTTCGCTTCTGGGGGGTCCCAGCACCCCCAGACCCCCAAATCCCCCACGGGAGGGTCCCTGTGCCCCCTCCCTTTCCCTTTTGGGGGGTCCCAGCACCCCCAGACCCCCGAATTCCCCGAAATTCGCGGAGCCCCGGGAGGGGCGGGACCGCTCCGGGCCCGGCCCCGGGGGCGGGTCGGTACCGGGGGTGGGGCCGAGCCCGCAGCCACAGCCCGGGGGTCCCGGGGGGTCCCGGGAGAACCGCCCGGAGCCGCCATGGACCGGCCCGAGAGCAGGAGGGACCCGGACGGCGATTACGGTACCGAGCATCCCCCCCAAACCCCTCCCGGGGCTCCCCAAAAATCCCCCGGGTTGGGAACCCCCCCGTATTCGGGAATTCCAGGATTTGGGAACTCGCGGGTTTTGGGAATTAGCGGATTTTGGGAACTCCCGGATTTGGGAATTAGCGGATTTTGGGAACTCGCAGATTTTGGGGCGCGCTCAGGATTTTGGGGACCCCGCCCGGGCTCGGAGCCCTTTGGGATTTAGGGTGTGGGGAACTCCAATTTTGGGGTTTTGAGACCCTTCAGTTTTGGGGATCCCCCTTGGTTTTTGGGGCTCCTGGGTTTGAGAAAATCCCTCAAATCTGAGGACACAGAGACACCCAACATTTGGGGACCCCCACTTTTGGGTACCCCGAAATTTGGGGACTCCCAGATTTGGGGATCCCCGCGTTTGGTGACCCCCCCAGATTTGGGGACCACCCGTCCATCCCCCGGGACACCCCCAGGGATGCTGCAGGGGTTGGGGGGGGGGGCGGCCTCGCATATTTTGGGGGGGGGGGCTCAGGATCGAGCCGGGGGAGGCAGAGACCCCTCCCAGGGACCCTGAGCCCCCCCAAAAGCCGGGACCCCCCGTTTTTGGCGGTGTCTTTGTTCCCGGAGCGCGGGGAGGGGGGCACCCGCAGCCCTGACATCACCGGCGGCCTATGGGATGGGAGCGCCGGGATCCCGGGGCCGCTCCCGGGGGTTGATCCGCCCGGCGGAACCGGGGCGGGGATGGCACCGGCGGCACCGCCCCCCCCCCCCCGAACCCTGGAACCCGACATTTCCAACGCGGTCAAAACATCTGAACCGGGTTCGGCGGGGTCGGACCGCGCCCCGCTGATTGCCGGTACCGGAGCTGGGAAATGCCCGGTGCCGGAATCGCCCCGGTGCCGGAATCCCCCCGGTTACCACGGGATCGGAGCTGTCCCGGTTCCCCCGAGTTCTCTCCCCTAGTTCTGTCCCGGTTCTGCCCCGGTTGTTTCCCGATTCTCATCCTGTTCTGTCCCGTTTCTCTCCCCGTTTTTCCTCGATTTTCATCAGGTTCTGTCCCGGTTCTGTCCCGGTTCTCTCCCCGGTTCTGTCCCTGTTTCTCCCCGGTTCTCTCCCCGGTTCTGCCGCTGGTTCCCCCTGGTTCTGCCCCCGTTTCTCCCCCGTTTCCCCCCGATTCTCTCCTGGTTTTTCCTCGATTTTCATCCGGTTCTGTCCCAGTTCTGTCCCGGTTCTCTCCCCGGTTCTGTCCCTGTTTCTCCCTGGTTCTCTCCCCGGTTCTGCCGCTGGTTCCCCCCGGTTCTGCCCCCGTTTCTCTCCTGGTTTTTCCTCGATTCTCATCCGGTTCTGTCCCGGTTTTCCCCCCGTTTCTCTCCTGGTTTTTCCTCGATTCTCATCCGGTTCTGTCCCGGTTTTCCCCCCGTTTCTCTCCCGGTTTTTCCTCGATTCTCATCCGGTTCTGTCCCGGTTTTCCCCCCGTTTCTCTCCCCCCGTTTCTCTCCCCCGTTTCCCCCGGTTCTTTCACCGTTTCTCTCCCGGTTTTTCCCCGATTCTCATCCGCTTCTGTCCCGGTTTTCCCCCCGGTTCTGCCCCCGTTTCCCCCCGATTCTCTCCCGGTTTTTCCCCGCTTCTCCCCCGCTGCTCTCGGGGCGGGGTTTGAGCCACGTTCGTGCCCCGGAGGGCGGATTTTGGTGGGGGCTGTGACGGAGGCGGGGTCGTCTGAGCCCGGCCCAGCCCAGCCCAGCCCAGTTCAGCCCAGTTCAGCCCAGTTCAGCCCAGTTCGGCTCGGACGGGACCGGGAGCGGCGGCGGCCCCGGGGGTTCGGGGATGGGGGGACACGGGGACAACTACTACGGCAAACACGGTAACGGGGCGGGGGGCTCGAGGGGGTTCAGGGGTAATTTTGGGGGGTTCAGAAGCGCGGCCGGGACTCGGAGGTTCACCCGAGGTCGGGGGGCACCGCCCGCTGTGGGTCGGGGTCAATTTTTGGGGTCCCCCCGCGGTTTGGGGGCTCCTTTGGGGCGGTTTCGCGCGGCTCGGCCGCGGAAAAAAAGGCGGAAAAACAAACCCAAAATGGGCGGAAAACGGGGCAGGAAAAGGCGAAGAAAGCGAAACCAAAAGCGGCCGCGCCCCGAGCGAGGAGGGGGCCGCGGTTTTGGGGGGCTGGGGAGGGGGTGCTCGGTTTTTTTTGGGGGGGGATTTTGGGGTTGAGAGGCCGCGGTTTTGGGGCCGGCCGCCCTCCCTCCCTCCCTCCCTTCCAGGCACGGAACCGGCCCGACGGTCCCAAACCGGCTGCGGCGGTTCTGGGGCGACTCCGCGGCGCCGGGAGGGGACGGGAGGGGTCCCGGGAGGGGTCCCGGGGTCGCTGCTGGTTCTGACCCCCCCCCCCCCGTCGCCGTTTTTTGGGGGTTTGAAGACCCCCCCCCCCAGAAAGGAGAGAACTCCAAAAAACCACCCCCAAAAAAAATACCCCAAAACAAATCTGGCTCGGGATTGCTACGATTTCCACCCCTCAAAATAACACCTCCCTGTCTCGGGGTTGCTGCGACCCCCCCAAAATCCACCCCAAATCCCCTAAATCCCCTAAATCCCCCCCTTTCCCCGAGCCGCTCCCCACGCTGGCTCCGCTCCCACCCTAAAAATAAAGCGGAGCAGCGGCGCGGCGCCGGGGAGGCTGCGGGGGGGCTCGGGGGGACCCCCGGTGACACCCCCCGATCCCCGGTGATCCCCCCGACCCCCGGAGACACCCCCCGACCCCCGGTGACCCCCCCAGCCCCGCGGTTCTTTGGTACCTCGCTGGAATTCGCTGTTTCCGTGGCGTTTCGGGTCCCTCTCGCCGCCGCCTGGGGACATTTTTGGGATTTTTGGGCAGAGCCACCTGTGGGAATGAGTTTTCCGTGGGAATTGGAGATGTTTTTTCTTCTGATCCCGGGGATTTTTATTTTTTTTAAAGTTTTTTTTTTGGATATTTTTTGGCTTCATGCTGTGGGGTGAGGAGGATGAGGAGAGCCTTCCTCCCGCCCCAGCCATTCCCCATTCCCGTTCCTCTTCCTCCCCACAGGGACCCCACAGAAATATGACCCCACTTTCAAAGGTCCCATCTATGACAGGTGAGGAGAGCCCCCCAGGGTCCCCAAATCCAAATCCCTGTTCTCAAATTCATGATCCCCAAATGCATGTCCCCAAATTCAGATCCCCAAATCCGTGTCCCCAAATCCAGGTCCCCAAATCCAGATCCCCAAACCCATGTCCCCAAATTCAGATCCCCAAATCCACGTTCCTAAACCCAGATCCCCAAACCCAAATCCTCAAATCCCTGTTCCCAAATCCAGGTCCCCAAATACGCATCCCCAAATCCCTGTCCCCAAATTCAGATCCCCAAATCCACGTTCCCAAATCCAAGCCCCAAACCCCTGTCCCAAATCCACATCCCCAAATCCACATCCACATCCCCAAACCCAGATCCCCAAATCCAGGTCCCCAAATCCACATCCCCAGATCCCCATCCCCAAATCCCTGTCCCCAAATCCACATCCCCAAACCCCTGTCCCCAATTCCCTGTCCCCAAATCCACATCCCCAAACCCCTGTCCCCAATTCCCTGTCCCCAAACTCACATCCCCAAATCCAGATCCCCAAATCCCTATCCCCAAACCCACATCCCCAAACCCACATCCCCAAACCCAGATCCCCAAACCCACATCCCCAATTCCCTGTCCCCAAATCCACATCCCCAAATCCCTGTCCCCAAATCCACATCCCCAATTCCCTGTCCCCAAACCCCTGTCCCCAAACCCACATCCCCAAACCCCTGTCCCCAATTACCTGTCCCCAAACCCACATCCCCAAATCCAGATCCCCAATTCCCTGTCCCCAAATCCACATCCCCAACCCCCTGTCCTCAAATCCACATCCCCAAACCCACATCCCCAAACCCCTGTCCCCAAACCCAGATCCCCAAACCCACATCCCCAATTCCCTGTCCCTAAACCCCTGTCCCCAAACCCACATCCCCAATTCCCTGTCCCCAAACCCACATCCCCAAACCCCGATCCCCAAACCCCTGTCCCCAAACCCCTGTCCCCAAATCCACATCCCCAATTCCCTGTCCCCAAATCCACATCCCCAACCCCCTGTCCCCAAACCCACATCCCCAAACCCCTGTCCCCAATTCCCTGTCCCCAAACCCACATTCCCAATTCCCTGTCCCCAAACCCAGATCCCCAAACCCCTGTCCCCAAACCCCTGTCCCCAAACCCAGATCCCCAAACCCAGATCCCCAATTCCCTGTCCCCAATTCCCTGTCCCCAAACCCACATCCCCAACCCCCTGTCCCCAAACCCACATCCCCAACCCCCTGTCCCCAAACCCAGATCCCCAAACCCCTGTCCCAAACCCCTGTCCCAAACCCCTGTCCCCAAACCCACATCCCCAAACCCCTGTCCCCAAATCCACATCCCCAAACCCCTGTCCCCAAATCCAGATCCCCAAGCCCCTGTCCCCAAACCCCTGTCCCCAATTCCCTGTCCCCAAACCCACATCCCCAAACCCCTGTCCCCAAACCCAGATCCCCAAACCCAGATCCCCAAACCCCTGTCCCCAAACCCCTGTCCCCAAACCCAGATCCCCAAACCCAGATCCCCAAACCCCTGTCCCCAAACCCCTGTCCCCAAACCCAGATCCCCAAACCCAGATCCCCAAACCCCTGTCCCCAAACCCCTGTCCCCAAACCCAGATCCCCAAACCCAGATCCCCAAACCCAGATCCCCAAACCCAGATCCCCAATTCCCTGTCCCCAAACCCACATCCCCAATTCCCTGTCCCCAATTCCCTGTCCCCAATTCCCTGTCCCCAAACCCAGATCCCCAAACCCACATCCCCAATTCCCTGTCCCCAATTCCCTGTCCCCAAATCCACATCCCCAATTCCCCGTCCTCAAATCCACATCCCCAAACCCAGATCCCCAAACCCCTGTCCCCAAACCCAGATCCCCAAACCCACATCCCCAATTCCCTGTCCCCAAACCCACATCCCCAAACCCACATCCCCAAAGCCCTGTCCCCAAACCCAGATCCCCAAACCCCTGTCCCCAAACCCCTGTCCCCAAACCCCTGTCCCCAAACCCACATCCCCAATTCCCTGTCCCCAATTCCCTGTCCCCAAATCCACATCCCCAACCCCCTGTCCTCAAATCCACATCCCCAAACCCACATCCCCAAACCCCTGTCCCCAAACCCCTGTCCCCAAACCCAGATCCCCAAACCCCTGTCCCCAAACCCCTGTCCCCAAACCCAGATCCCCAAACCCCTGTCCCCAAACCCCTGTCCCCAAACCCCTGTCCCCAAACCCAGATCCCCAACCCCCTGTCCCCAACCCCCTGTCCCCAACCCCCTGTCCCCAACCCCCTGTCCCCAAACCCCTGTTCCCAAACCCACATCCCCAAACCCCTGTCCCCAAACCCAGATCCCCAAACCCCTGTCCCCAAATCCACATCCCCAAACCCCTGTCCCCAAACCCTGTCCCCGCAGGGGCTGCACCGACATCATCTGCTGCGTGCTGCTGCTGCTGGCCATCGTGGGCTACGTGGTGGTCGGTGTCGTGGGTACGTCCTGGGGGTCCCTGGGGGGGTCCCTGATGGGTCTGGGGGCTGCAGGGGGGGGGTGACCCCGGCCTGACCCCCCCTGTGCCCCCCAGCCTGGACCCACGGGGACCCCCGGAAGGTGATCCACCCCACGGACAGCCGCGGGCAGTTCTGCGGGCAGCAGGGCACCCCCAACGAGTGAGTGCCGGGACCCCAGACCCCGAATTCTGGGGGGGAACGTAGGGTGGGGCTCCCCCAAACCCATTCTTGGTTTGTTTCACAGGAAAAAACCTTTTCTTTTTTACTTTGACATCGTCAAGTGCGCCAGCCCCCTGGTGCTGCTGGAGTTCCAGTGCCCCACCACGCAGGTACGGCCCCCAGTTCCCCTCTGGAATTCCCTGAATTTGGGAAACAGGCCTGGAATTCTCCTCTGGGATCCCCCAAATTGGGAATCTGGCCTGAAATTCCACTCTGGGATCCCCCAAATTGCGAATTTAGCCTGGAATTCTCCTCTGGGATGCCCCAAATTGGGAATCTGGCCTGGAATTCCACTCTGGGATCCCCCAGACTGGGAATCCAGCCCGGAATTCCCCTCTGGCATCCCCCAAATTGGGAATCCAGCTCGGAATTCCTCTCTGGGATCCCCCAGACTGGGAATCCAGCCCGGAATTCCTCTCTGGGATGCCCCAAATTGGGAATCCAGCCTGGAATTCCCCTCTGGAATTCCCTGAATTTGGGAAACAGGCCTGGAATTCTCCTCTGGGATCCCCTGAATTGGGAACCTGGCCCCGAATTCCCTTTTGGAATTCCCTGAATTTGCAAATCCGGCCTGGTATTCTCCACTGGGATCCCCCAAATTGGGAATCCGGCCTGAAATTCCCCTCTGGGATCCCCCAAATTTGGAATCCGGCCTGAAATTCCTCTCTGGAATCCCCCAGATTGGGAATCTGTCTGGAACTCCTTTCAGGGATCCCCCAAATTTGGGAATCCAGCCCGGAATTCTCCTCTGGGATCCCCCAGACTGGGAATCCAGCCCGGAATTCCTTTCTGGGATCCCCCAGACTGGGAATCCAGCCTGGAATTCCTCTCTGGGATCCCCCAAATTGGGAATTCTGGCCTGGAATTCCTCTCTGGGATCCCCCAAATTGGGAATCCAGCCCGGAATTCCTCTCTGGGATGCCCCAAATTTGGAATCCAGCCCGGAATTCCTCTCTGGGATCCCCCAGATTTGGGAATTCAGCCTGGAATTCCTCTCTGGGATCCCCCAGATTGGGAATCCAGCCCGGAATTCCTCTCTGGGATCCCCCAGACTGGGAATCCAGCCCGGAATTCCTCTCTGGGATGCCCCAAATTGGGAATCCAGCCTGGAATTCCTCTCTGGAATTCCCCAAATTGGGAATCTGTCTGGAATTCCTTTCATGGATCCCCGAAATTTGGGAATCCAGCCTGGAATTCCTCTCTGGGATGCCCCAAATTGGGAATCCAGCCTGGAATTCCCCTGTGGGATCCCCCAGACTGGGAATCCAGCCCAGAATTCCTCTCTGGGATGCCCCAAATTGGGAATCCAGCCCGGAATTCCTCTGTGGGATCCCCCAAATTGCGAATCCAGCCCGGAATTCCTCTCTGGGATCCCCCGAATTGCGAATCCATCCCGGAATTCCTCTCTGGGATCCCCCAAATTGCGAATTTGGCCTGGAATTCCTCTCTGGGATGCCCCAGACTGGGAATCCAGCCCGGAATTCCTCTCTGGGATCCCCCAGACTGGGAATCCCGCCCAGAATTCCTCTCTGGGATCCCCCAGACTGTGAATCCATCCCCCTGCCCCGTCCTGTCCCCCCAGATCTGTGTCAGCCGCTGCCCAGACCGGTACCTGACGTACCTGACGGCGCACGGGAGCGCCGCCTCCATGGAATATTACCGGGAATTCTGCACCCCCGAGTTCAGGAACCCGCTCAAGGTGCGCTGTGGGCTCGCTGCTGCCGAGGCCTGGGCTGGCTCCTGCTCCCTGAGCTGATGTCCTGCTCCCTGTCCCCACCCAGGCTCCCCTGGAGGTGCTGAAGGACAAGGAGTGCCCGGCCATGCTCATCCCCAGCACCCCGCGTACGTCGCTAATTAGCCGGCGGCTCGTTAAGGATTCCTGGGTTTGCCATCGGGGTTTTTTTGGGGGTTTGGGGGTGTGGTTTGCCCAGCTGAGCTGTGCTCTGTGCCTCTCCAGTGGCGAGGAGGTGCTTCCCAGCCATCCAGGCCAGGAAGGGCGTCATCATGGTGGGCAACGAGACCACCTACGACGACGGGCGGGGGCGGCGCAGGAACGTCACCGAGCTGCTGGAGGGGGCCAAGTGAGTCTGGGGTAATCAGGGGCTGCTTAATTAGCACTGCCTCACCTGGCTGAGGGTGGGAAATCCTGCTCCGAAATCCTGCTCCAAAATCCTGCACCAAAATCCTGCTCCGAAATCCTGCTCCGAAATCCTGCTCTGAAATCCTGCTCCGAAATCCTGCTCCGAAATCCTGCTCCAAAATCCCATTTTGGGAATGGGAGTGGAGGGAGGAAGCACTTGAGGAATTTCCTTGGTTTTGGGATTTCCTTGGTTTTGGGATTTCCTTGTTTTTGGGTGTGAGGTGTTGGAAATCCTGCTCCAAAATCCTGCTCCGAAATCCTGCTCCAAAATCCCATTTTGGGAATGGGAGCAGAGAGAGGAAGCACTTGAGGAATTTCCTTGTTTTTGGGGTTTCCTTGTTTTTGGGGTTTCTTTGGTTTTGGGGTTTCCTTGGTTTTGGGTCTGAGGTGTTGGAAATCCTGCTCCAAAATCCTGCTCCAAAATCCCATTTTGGGAATGGGAGTGGAGGGAGAAAGGACTTGAGGAATTTCCTGAGGGGTTTCCTTGTTTTGGGGTTTCTTTGGTTTTGGGGTTTCCTTGGTTTTGGGTCTGAGGTGTTGGAAATTCTGCTCCGAAATCCTGCTCCAAAATCCTGCTCCAAAATCCCATTTTGGGAATGGGAGTGGAGAGAGGAAGCACTTGAGGAATTTCCTCGGTTTTGGGGTTTCCTTGGTTTTGGGGTTTCCTTGTTTTTGGGGTTTCTTTGGTTTTGGGGTTTCCTTGGTTTTGGGTCTGAGGTGTTGGAAATCCTGCACCAAAATCCCATTTTGGGAATGGGAGCAGAGAGAGGAAGCGCTTGAGGAATTTGCTGAGGGGTTTCCTTGGTTTTGGGGTTTCCTTGGTTTTGGGGTTTCCTTGGTTTTGGGTTCCTCTGGCGGCTGCTCCATTGGTGTTCCCCATTCCCAGAAAAGCCAACGTGGTGCTGGAGGGGGCCAAGTGAGTCTGGGGTAATCAGGGGCTGCTTAATTAGCACTGCCTCACTTGGCTGAGTGTGGGAAATCCTGCACCTAAATCCTGCACCTAAATCCTGCTCTGAAATCCTGCTCTGAAATCCTGCTCCGAAATCCTGCTCCGAAATCCTGCTCCGAAATCCTGCTCCGAAATCCTGCTCCGAAATCCTGCTCCGAAATCCTGCACCGAAATCCTGCTCCGAAATCCTGCTCCGAAATCCTGCTCCGAAATCCTGCTCCGAAATCCTGCTCCGAAATCCTGCTCCAAAATCCTGCTCCGAAATCCTGCTCCAAAATCCCATTTTAGGAATGAGAGTGGAAGGAGGAAGCACTTGAGGAATTTCCTCGGTTTTGGGGTTTCCTTGGTTTTGGGATTTCCTTGTTTTTGGGTGTGAGGTCTTGGAAATCCTGCTCCAAAATCCTGCACCGAAATCCTGCACCGAAATCCTGCTCCAAAATCCTGCTCCAAAATCCCATTTTGGGAATGGGAGTGGAGGGAGGAAGCACTTGAGGAATTTCCTTGGTTTTGGGATTTCCTTGTTTTCGGGTGTGAGGTGTTGGAAATCCTGCTCCAAAATCCTGCTCCAAAATCCCATTTTGGGAATGAGAGCGGAGGGAGGAAGCACTTGAGGAATTTCCTTGTTTTTGGGGTTTCCTTGTTTTTGGGGTTTCCTTGGTTTTGGGGTTTCCTTGGTTTTGGGTCTGAGGTGTTGGAAATCCGGCTCCAAAATCCCATTTTGGGAATGGGAGCAGAGAGAGGAAGCACTTGAGGAATTTCCTTGGTTTTGGGGTTTCCTTGGCTTTGGGGTTTCCTTGGCTTTGGGGTTTCCTTGGCTTTGGGGTTTCCTTGGCTTTGGGGTTTCCTTGGCTTTGGGGTTTCCTTGGTTTTGGGTTCCTCTGGCTGCTGCTCCATCAGTGTTCCCCATTCCCAGAAAAGCCAACGTGGTGCTGGAGGGGGCCAAGTGAGTCTGGGGTAATCAGGGGCTGCTTAATTAGCACTGCCTCACCTGGCTGAGTGTGGAAAATCCTGCTCCAAAATCCTGCTCCAAAATCCTGCTCCAAAATCCTGCTCCAAAATCCTGCACCTAAATCCTGCTCTGAAATCCTGCTCCAAAATCCTGCTCCAAAATCCCGCACCAAAATCCTGCTCCAAAATCCTGCTCCAAAATCCTGCTCCAAAATCCTGCACCTAAATCCTGCTCTGAAATCCTGCTCCAAAATCCTGCTCCAAAATCCCGCACCAAAATCCTGCTCCAAAATCCTGCTCCGAAATCCTGCTCCAAAATCCTGCTCCAAAATCCTGCTCCGAAATCCTGCACCAAAATCCTGCACCGAAATCCTGCTCTGAAATCCTGCTCCGAAATCCTGCTCTGAAATCCTGCTCCAAAATCCTGCTCCAAAATCCTGCACCAAAATCCTGCACCAAAATCCTGCACCAAAATCCTGCACCAAAATCCTGCTCCAAAATCCTGCTCCAAAATCCCATTTTAGGAATGGGAGCAGAGAGAGGAAGCACTTGAGGAATTTCCTCGGTTTTGGGGTTTCCTTGTTTTCGGGTGTGAGGTCTTGGAAATCCTGCTCCAAAATCCTGCTCCAAAATCCTGCTCCAAAATCCTGCTCCAAAATCCCATTTTGGGAATGGGAGTGGAGAGAGGAAGCACTTGAGGAATTTCCTGAGGGGTTTCCTTGGTTTTGGGGTTTCCTTGGTTTTGGGGTTTCCGTGGTTTTGGGTCTGAGGTCTTGGAAATCCTGCTCCAAAATCCCATTTTGGGAATGGGAGCGGAGAGAGGAAGCACTTGAGGAATTTCCCTGGTTTTGGGGTTTCCTTGGTTTTGGGTCTCAGGTGTTGGAAATCCTGCACCAAAATCTCATTTTGGGAATGAGAGCAGAGGGTGGAAGGACTTGAGGAATTTGCTGTGGGGTTTCCTTGTTTTTGGGGTTTCCTTGGTTTTGGGGTTTCCTTGGTTTTGGGGTTTCCTTGGTTTTGGGTGTGAGGTCTTGGAAATCCTGCTCCAAAATCCCATTTTGGGAATGGGAGCGGAGAGAGGAAGGGCTTGAGGAATTTCCTCGGTTTTGGGGTTTCCTTGTTTTTGGGGTTTCATTGGTTTTGGGTGTGAGGTGTTGGAAATCCTGCTCCAAAATCTCGTTTTGGGAATGAGAGCAGAGGCTGGAAGGACTTGAGGAATTTGCTTTGGGGTTTCCTTGCTTTTGGGGTTTCCTTGTTTTGGGGTTTTTTTGGTTTTGGGGTTTCCTTGCTTTTGGGGTTTTTTTTGGTTTTGGGGTTTCCTTGGTTTTGGGGTTTCCTTGGTTTTGGGGTTTTTTTTTGTTTTGGGGTTTTTTGGTTTTGGGATTTCCTTGGTTTTCGGATTTCCTTGGTTTTGGGGTTTCCTTGCTTTGAGGTTTTTTTGGTTTTGGGATTTCCTTGCTTTTGAGGTTTCCTTGGTTGTGTTTTTTTTGCTTTTGGGGTTTCCTTGGTTTTGGTTTTTTTTTTGGGTTTGGATTTTTTTTTGTTTGTTTTGTTTTTTTTTTTTTTGTTTTGGCGTTTCCTTGCTTTTGGAGTTTTTATGTTTTGGGGTTTTTTGGCTTTGGCGTTTCCTTGCTTTTGGGGTTTTTATGTTTTGGGGTTTTTATGCTTTGGGGTTTTTATGTTTTGGGGTTTTTTGGCTTTGGGGTTTCCTTGCTTTTGGGGCTCTCTGGCTGCTGCTCCATCCGTGTTCCCCATTCCAGAAAAGCCAACGTGGTGCTGGAGACCCGGCAGCTGGCCATGAAGATCTTCGAGGATTACACGGTGTCCTGGTACTGGATCATCATGTGAGCACGGGGCAAAAAGGGATTTTTAATACTTCAGCATTTCAATATTGAAAGTTTTTCAATGTTTTCAATTCCTGCCACGATTCCCATCGAGCAGCGGTGTTTTTTAATTTCAATATTTTACAATTCTTCCCACAATTCCCATCGAGCAGCACCTTCCCCTGTTTTTTTTATTTCAATATTTTGATTTCAATATTTTGATTTCAGTATTTTCCAATTTTTCCCACAATTTCCATCAAGCAACAGCGTCGCTCCCGTGGCTTCTCCTATTTTTTGAGTTCAATATTTTGATTTCAATATTTTATAATTCTTCCCACAATTCCCATCGAGCAGCAGCTTCCCCTGTTTTTTTTATTTCAATATTTTGATTTCAATATTTTGATTTCAGTATTTTCCAATTTTTCCCACAATTCCCATCAAGCAACAGCTTCGCTCCCGTGGCTTCTCCTATTTTTTGAGTTCAATATTTTGATTTCAATATTTTATAATTCTTCCCACAATTCCCATCGAGCAGCAGCTTCCCCTGTTTTTTGATTTCAATATTTTGATTTCAGTATTTTCCAATTCTTCCCACAATTTCCATCAAGCAACAGCTTCGCTCCCGTGGCTTCTCCTATTTTTTGATTTCAATATTTTGATTTCAATATTTTATAATTCTTCCCATGATTTCTATCGAGCAGCAGCTTCCCCTGTTTTTTGATTTCAATATTTTGATTTCAGTATTTTCCAATTCCTGCCACGATTTCCATAGAGCAGCGGCGTTTTTTGATTTCAATATTTTACAATTCAATATTTTACAATTCCCATCGAGTTAGCTATGTCGCTCCCCTGGCCCCTCCCGTTTTCCATTTCAATATTTTGATTTCGATATTTCCATTTCAATGTTTGATTTCAATATTTTACAATTCCCACCGAGCAGCAGTGTCACTCCCATGGCTCCTCTCATTTTCCATTTCAATATTTTGATTTCAATATTTCACAGTTTCCACTGAGCAGCGGCGTCACTCCCCTGGCCCCTCCTGTTTTCCATTTCAGTATTTTGATTTTGATATTTTCATTTCAATATTCTGATTTCAATATTTTACAATTCCCACCGAGCAGCGCTGTCGCTCCCCTGGCCCCTCCCGTTTTCCATTTCAATATTTTGATTTCGATATTTTCATTTCAATATTTGATTTCAATATTTTACAATTCCTATTGAGCAGCAGCGTCGCTCCCATGGCCCCTCCCATTTTTCATTTCAATATTTGATTTCAATATTTTACAATTCCCACCGAGCAGCAGTGTCACTCCCCTGGCCCCTCCCGTTTTCCATTTCAATATTTTGATTTCGATATTTCCATTTCAATATTCTGATTTCAATATTTTACAATTCCCATCGTGTTAGCTACGTTGCTCCCATGGCTCCTCCCATTTTGTAATTTCAATATTTTGATTTCAATATTTTACAATTCCCATTGAGTTAGCTACGTTGCTCCTGTGGCTCCTCCCATTTTTTAATTTCAATATTCTGATTTCAATATATTACAGTTCCCACCGAGCAGCGGCGTCGCTCCCGTGGCCCCTCTCATTTTCCATTTCAATATTTTGATTTCGATATTTTCATTTCAATATTCTGATTTCAATATTTTACAATTCCCACCGAGCAGCAGTGTCACTCCCGTGGCCCCTCTCATTTTCCATTTCAATATTTTGATTTAGATATTTTCATTTCAATATTCTGATTTCAATATTTTACAATTCCCACCGAGCAGCGCTGTCGCTCCCCTGGCTCCTCCCGTTTTTCACTTCAATATTTTGATTTCAATATTTTCATTTCAATATTTTACAATTCTTCCCAGGATTCCCATCAAGCAGCAGCGTCGCTCCTGTGGCTTCTCCTATTTTTTAATTTCAATATTTTGATTTCAATATTTTCCAATTATTCCCATGATTTCCATCAAGCAGCGGTGTCACTCCCATGGCCCCTCCTGTTTTTCATTTCAATATTTTGATTTCAATATTTGATTTCAATATTTTACAATTCCCACCGAGCAGCAGTGTCACTCCCCTGGCTCCTCCCATTTTCCATTTCAATATTTTGATTTCAATATTTTACAATTCCCATCGAGCAGCAGTGTCACTCCTCTGGCCCCTCCCGTTTTCCATTTCAATATTTTGATTTCAATATTTCACAATTCCCACCGAGCAGCGACGTCGCTCCCCTGGCCCCTCCCGTTTTCCATTTCAATATTTTGATTTCGATATTTCCATTTCAATATTTGATTTCAATATTTTACAATTCCCATCGAGCAGCAGTGTCGCTCCCCTGGCCCCTCCCGTTTTCCATTTCAATATTTTGATTTTGATATTTTCCAATTCTTCCCGCGATTCCCATCAAGCAGCGCTGTCACTCCCATGGCTCCTCCCGTTTTTTCATTTCAATATTTTGATTTCAGTATTTTGATTTCAATATTTTACAATTCCCATCGAGTTAGCTACGTCGCTCCCCTGGCCCCTCCCGTTTTCCATTTCAATATTTTGATTTCGATATTTTCATTTCAATATTTGATTTCAATATTTTACAATTCCCACCGAGCAGCGGCGTCGCTCCCCTGGCCCCTCCCGTTTTCCATTTCAATATTTTAATTTCAATATTTTGATTTCAATATTTTACAATTCCCATCGAGCAGCAGTGTCACTCCCATGGCCCCTCTCATTTTCCATGTCAATATTTTGATTTCAATATTTTCATTTCAATATTTGATTTCAATATTTTACAATTCCCATCGAGCAACGCTGTCGCTCCCCTGGCTCCTCCCATTTTTCATTTCAATATTTTGATTTCAATATTTCACAATTCCCACTGAGCAGCGACGTCGCTCCCCTGGCCCCTCCCGTTTTCCATTTCAATATTTTGATTTAGATATTTTCATTTCAATATTTGATTTCAATATTTTGATTTCAATATTTCACAATTCCCACCGAGCAGCGACGTCGCTCCCCTGGCCCCTCCCGTTTTCCATTTCAATATTTTGATTTCGATATTTCCATTTCAATATTTGATTTCAATATTTTACAATTCCCATCGAGCAGCAGTGTCGCTCCCCTGGCCCCTCCCGTTTTCCATTTCAATATTTTGATTTTGATATTTTCCAATTCTTCCCGCGATTCCCATCAAGCAGCGCTGTCACTCCCATGGCTCCTCCCGTTTTTTCATTTCAATATTTTGATTTCAGTATTTTGATTTCAATATTTTACAATTCCCATCGAGTTAGCTACGTCGCTCCCCTGGCCCCTCCCGTTTTCCATTTCAATATTTTGATTTCGATATTTTCATTTCAATATTTGATTTCAATATTTTACAATTCCCACCGAGCAGCGGCATCGCTCCCCTGGCCCCTCCCGTTTTCCATTTCAATATTTTAATTTCAATATTTTGATTTCAATATTTTACAATTCCCATCGAGCAGCAGTGTCACTCCCATGGCCCCTCTCATTTTCCATGTCAATATTTTGATTTCAATATTTTCATTTCAATATTTGATTTCAATATTTTACAATTCCCATCGAGCAACGCTGTCGCTCCCCTGGCTCCTCCCATTTTTCATTTCAATATTTTGATTTCAATATTTCACAATTCCCACTGAGCAGCGACGTCGCTCCCCTGGCCCCTCCCGTTTTCCATTTCAATATTTTGATTTAGATATTTTCATTTCAATATTTGATTTCAATATTTTGATTTCAATATTTCACAATTCCCACCGAGCAGCGACGTCGCTCCCCTGGCCCCTCCCGTTTTCCATTTCAATATTTTGATTTTGATATTTTCATTTCAATATTTGATTTCAATATTTTACAATTCCCATCGAGCAGCAGTGTCACTCCCATGGCTCCTCTCATTTTCCATTTCAATATTTTGATTTTGATATTTTCCAATTATTCCCACGATTCCCATCAAGCAGCGGTGTCACTCCCATGGCTCCTCCTGTTTTTTAATTTCATTATTTTGATTTCAATATTTTGATTTCAATATTTCACAATTCCCACCGAGCAGCGGCGTCGCTCCCCTGGCCCCTCCCGTTTTCCATTTCAATATTTTGATTTCGATATTTTCATTTCAATATTTGATTTCAATATTTTACAATTCCCACTGAGCAACAGTGTCACTCCCATGGCCCCTCCCGTTTTCCATTTCTATATTCTGATTTCGATATTTTACAATTCCCACCGAGCAGCAGTGTCACTCCCATGGCTCCTCTCATTTTCCATTTCAATATTTTGATTTAGATATTTCCATTTCAATATTTGATTTCAATATTTTACAATTCCCACCGAGCAGCGCTGTCGCTCCCCTGGCCCCTCCCGTTTTCCATTTCAATATTTTGATTTCAATATTTTGATTTCGATATTTTACAATTCCCATCGAGTTAGATACGTTGCTCCCCTGGCCCCTCCCGTTTTCCATTTCAATATTTTGATTTAGATATTTCCATTTCAATATTTTGATTTCAATATTTTACAATTCCCACCGAGCAGCGGCGTCGCTCCCCTGGCCCCTCCCGTTTTCCATTTCAATATTTGATTTCAATATTTCACAATTCCCACCGAGCAGCAGTGTCACTCCCCTGGCCCCTCCCGTTTTCCATTTCAATATTTTGATTTCGATATTTCCATTTCAATATTTTACAATTCCCATCGAGCAGCAGTGTCACTCCCATGGCTCCTCTCATTTTCCATTTCAATATTTGATTTCAATATTTCACAATTCCCACTGAGCAGCGGCGTCGCTCCCCTGGCCCCTCCCGTTTTCCATTTCAATATTTTGATTTCGATATTTTGATTTCAATATTTGATTTCGATATTTTACAATTCCCATCGAGCAGCGGCGTCGCTCCCGTGGCCCCTCCCGTTTTCCATTTCAATATTTTCATTTCAATTTTTGATTTCAATATTTCACAATTCCCATCGAGCAGCAGTGTCACTCCCATGGCCCCTCCCGTTTTCCATTTCAATATTTTGATTTCAATATTTCCATTTCAATATTTGATTTCGATATTTCACAATTCCCATCGAGCAGCAGTGTCACTCCCGTGGCCCCTCTCATTTTCCATTTCAATATTTTGATTTCGATATTTTCATTTCAATATTTGATTTCAATATTTCACAATTCCCACTGAGCAGCAGTGTCACTCCCATGGCCCCTCTCATTTTCCATGTCAATATTTTGATTTCAATATTCTGATTTCAATATTTTACAATTCCCACCGAGCAGCAGTGTCGCTCCCATGGCTCCTCTCATTTTCCATTTCAATATTTTGATTTCAATATTCTGATTTCAATATTTCACAATTCCCATCAAGCAGCGGCGTCGCTCCCCTGGCCCCTCCCGTTTTCCATGTCAATATTTTGATTTCAATATTTTTATTTCGATATTTTACAATTCCCACTGAGCAGCAGTGTCACTCCCGTGGCCCCTCCCGTTTTCCATGTCAATATTTTGATTTCAATATTTGATTTCAATATTTCACAATTCCCACCGAGCAGCAGCGTCACTCCCCTGGCCCCTCCCATTTCCCATGTCAATATTCCCCATCCCTGCCCCATTTCCCCGTGGTTTGGGGTGCTGACGGGCGGTGCCTTCCTCCCGCAGCGGCCTGGTCATCGCCATGCTGGCCAGCCTCACCTTCATCGTGCTGCTGCGCTTCCTGGCCGGGGTCATGGTGTGGGTGATGATCGTCATGGTGATCCTGGTGCTGGGATACGGTGAGCAGAGGGGCTGGGAGCCTCCCCCTGGTTTGTTTTTCCCCTTTTCCCTGTTTTCCAGTGGGGTTTGCGCTGCAGAATTTCACAGGTGTCTCCTCTCTGACTCCACCTTTACCCTGTGTGAGGTTCTTTAGATCTCCAGTGCTCTACAGGCACCAAACTCTTGGCTGCAATTTATCTTTTTTACCTTAAATAAGCAAAGCAGCTAGTAGTTAAAAAGGTTATTTGTTGCAAAGCACATCAGTCTCAACAGGCAACTGCAAAAAGCAATGGCAAGTGCAGTGGCAGTAGCAAAGCAAAAACCTGGCAAAGAGCAAATGGCTAAAAGTCACAAATGGCTAAAAGCCACAAATGGCTAAAAGTCACAAATGGCTAAAAGCCACAATGGCTAAAAGTCACAAAGGCTAAAAGTCACAAATGGCTAAAAGCCTGTGGCTAAAAGTCACAAATGGCTAAAAGTCACAAATGGCTAAAAGCCACGATGGCTAAAAGTCACAAATGGCTAAAAGTCACAAATGGCTAAAAGCCACAAATGGCTAAAAGTCACAAATGGCTAAAAGCCACAAATGGCTAAAAGTCACAAAGGCTAAAAGTCACAAATGGCTAAAAGCCACAAATGGCTAAAAGCCACAAATGGCTAAAAGTCACAAATGGCTAAAAGTCACAATGGCTAAAAGCAACAGTGGCTAAAAGTCACAGATGGCTAAAAGTCACAAATGGCTAAAAGTCACAAATGGCTAAAAGTCACAATGGCTAAAAGTCACAAATGGCTAAAAGCAACAGTGGCTAAAAGTCACAAATGGCTAAAAGTCACAAATGGCTAAAAGCCACAATGGCTAAAAGTCACAAAGGCTAAAAGTCACAAATGGCTAAAAGTCACAAATGGCTAAAAGCCACAATGGCTAAAAGTCACAAATGGCTAAAAGTCACAATGGCTAAAAGTCACAAATGGCTAAAAGCCACAAATGGCTAAAAGTCACAAAGGCTAAAAGTCACAAATGGCTAAAAGTCACAAATGGCTAAAAGCAACAGTGGCTAAAAGTCACAGATGGCTAAAAGTCACAAATGGCTAAAAGTCACAAATGGCTAAAAGTCACAATGGCTAAAAGTCACAAATGGCTAAAAGCAACAGTGGCTAAAAGTCACAAATGGCTAAAAGTCACAAATGGCTAAAAGCCACAATGGCTAAAAGTCACAAAGGCTAAAAGCACCAGCTGTCCCCAGTACAAACCCTTATATAGGATTTTTCCAACAAGCTAAGATGCAAACTCAGACCACCACTCTTTAATCTATTAGAATTCTAATTTCTCCACCACTCTTTAACCTATTGCAACTCTAGTTTCTCCACCACTCTTTAACCTAGTAGAATTCCAGTTTCTCCACCATTCTTTAACCTATTGTAATTCTAGTTTCTCCACCACTTCTTAATTTATTAGAATTCTAGTTTCTCCCTTACTCCTTAACCTATTAGAATTCCAGTTTCTCCACCATTCTTTAACCTATTGCAATTCTAGTTTCTCCACCACTCTTTAACCTATTGCAATTCTAGTTTCTCCACCACTTCTTAATTTATTAGAATTCTAGTTTCTCCACCACTCCTTAACTTACTAGAATTCTAATTTCTCCACCACTCCTTAACCTATTGCAATTCTAGTTTCTCCACCACTCTTTAACCTATTGTAATTCTAGTTTCTCCACCACTCCTTAACCTATTGCAATTCTAGTTTCTCCACCATTCTTTAACCTATTAGAATTCCAGTTTGTTAGCACATCAGGTTGTGTATAGAACTATACAGTCTATCTTGTTTTATCTAAATGTAAGCAATATTTTTGCTGTAACTCTATTATGTCTAAGTCCTGTCTAAAACTGTGTGCCTGGAGCCTCTTGCTGAAGATATCAGAGTATTTCAACCTTCACTAGAACTCACTCTGCTACTGTGGCATTTGAAACCCTTCACTTAAAAACATTACAACTAATTTTTTTAGAACTAAGTTTCACTAAAAGCATCAGAACTCAGTGTAAAATTACTGACTTACTTCTGCTTAAACATCTGCTTTATGTGTGAGAGGCTTAATGTACAAATTCATCTAAAAGTTTTAATTAAATCCCAGCGCTCTGATTTCTCTCTGAGGAATTCAGAGACACCCCTGACTCGCAAACAGGACAAATTTCTGATTTTTAATTCCTGCAGGAATCTTCCACTGCTACATGGAATACGCCAAACTGAAAGGAGAGGCGGGGTCGGACGTGTCCCTGACGGATCTGGGCTTCCAGACCGACCTGCGTGTGTACCTGCACCTGCGGCAGACCTGGCTGGCGTTCCGTGAGTTCCAGCGCGGCCTGCTGGGCTGGGGACGGGGTGGGAATGGGAATTGGGTGGGAATGGGGTGGGAATGGGGTGGGAATGGGAATGGGAATGGGGGAATTGGGGTGGGAATGGGGTGGGGAATGGGAATGGGGTGGGAATTGGGGTTTGGGGTGGGAATGGGAATGGGGTGGGAATGGGGTGGGAATTGGGGTTTGGGGTGGGAATGGGAATGGGGTGGGAATGGGAATGGGGTCTGGGGTGGGAATGGGGTGGGAATGGGAATGGGGTGGGAATTGGGGTGGGAATGGGAATGGGGTCTGGGGTGGGAATGGGAATGGGGTGGGAATTGGGGTGGGAATGGGGTGGGAATGGGAATGGGGTGGGAATGGGGTCTGGGGTGGGAATTGGGGTGGGAATGGGGTCTGGGGTGGGAATGGGAATGGGGTGGGAATGGGAATTGGGGTGGGAATTGGGGTGGGAATTGGGGTGGGGATGGGGTGGGAATTGGGGTTTGGGGTGGGAATGGGGGTGGGAATGGGAACTGGGGTGGGAATTGGGGTGGGAATGGGGTGAGAATTGGGGTCTGGGGTGGGAATGGGGTTTGGGGTGGGAATGGGGTCTGGGGTGGGAATGGGAATGGGGTGGGAATGAGGTCTGGGGTGGGAATTGGGGTCTGGGGTGGGAATGGGGTTTGGGGTGGGAATGGGAACTGGGGATGGGAAACGGGAATGGGGTTTGGTGCAGGTGCCCTCACAGAGGTGCAGGTGGCTCTCACAGAGGTGCAGGTGGCTCTCAGGAAGGTTCAGGTTCCCTCACAGAGGTGCAGGTGCCCTCACAGAGGTGCAGGTGGCCCTCAGGAAGGTGCAGGTGGCTCTCACAGAGGTGCAGGTAGCTCTCACAGAGGTGCAGGTGGCTCTCACAGAGGTGCAGGTGGCTCTCACAGAGGTGCAGGTGGCTCTCACAGAGGTGCAGGTGGCCTCACAGAGGTTCAGGTGCTCTCACAGAGGTGCAGGTGCCCTCACAGAGGTGCAGGTGGTCTCAGGAAGGTGCAGGTGGCCTCAGGAAGGTGCAGGTGGCTCTCACAGAGGTTCAGGTGCCCTCCCAGAGGTTCAGGTGCCCTCCCAGAGGTTCAGGTGCCCTCACGCTCCCCTCCCCTCCCAGTGATCATCCTGTGCGTGCTGGAGCTGGTGATCGTCCTGCTGCTCATCTTCCTGCGCAAGAGGATCCTCATCGCCATCGCGCTCATCAAGGAGGCCAGCAGGTCTGGGCTTAAACTGGGGTTTAACCCGTGTTTAACTGGGGTTTTACCGGGTTTAACCGGGGTTTAACCAGGTTTAATTGTTTTCTCGCAGGGCTGTCGGTCACGTCATGTCGTCGCTGCTGTTCCCCCTGTGCACCTTCTTCCTGCTGTGCCTCTGCATCGCCTACTGGGCCAGCACTGCTGTGTATCCTTTCTTCATCCTCATCCTCGTCCTCATTCTCATCCTGATTTCATCCTCATCCTCATCTTGATCTTGATTTCACCCTCATCCTCATCCTGATTTCATCCTCGTCCTCATCCTCGTCCTGATTTCACCCTCATTCTCATCCTGATTTCATCCTCGTTCTCATCCTCATCCTGATCCTGATTTCATCCTCATCTTCATCCTGATTTCATCCTTGTCCTCATCCTCATCCTGATCTTGATTTCATCCTCATCCTCATTCTCATCCTGATTTCATCCTTGTCCTCATCCTCGTCCTGATTTCACCCTCATCCTCATCCTGATTTCATCCTTGTCCTCATCCTCGTCCTGATTTCACCCTCATTCTCATCCTGATTTCATCCTCGTCCTCATCCTCATCCTGATCCTAATTTCATCCTCATCCTGATCCTGATTTCATCCTCATCTTCATCCTGATTTAATCCTTGTCCTCATCCTCATTCTGATCTTGATTTCATCCTCATCCTCATTCTCATCCTGATTTCATCCTCATCCTCATTCTCATCCTGATTTCATCCTCATCCTGATTTTGGTTTCGTCCTCATTCTCATTCTCATTCTGATCCTGATTTCATCCTCATCCTCATCCTCTTCCCTGCATCCCCATTCCCCACAAGTCCAAGGTTTCCCCAGGCACAGAACAGGATCTGCTTGTGGATCCTGAAATCTCTGAGGTTTAACGCAAAATTTACCCTGGGGTGGAAGAGCAGCAGTGGAGCAGGGACTGGTCTGGGTTTAGGGCTGGGTTTGGAGAGTGGAGCAGGGACTGGTCTGGGTTTAGGGCTGGGTTTGGAGAGTGGGGACTGGTCTGGGTTTAGGGCTGGGTTTGGAGAGTGGAGCAGGGACTGGTCTGGGTTTAGGGTTGGGTTTGCAGAGTGGAGCAGGCTGGAGAGTGGAGCAGGGGCTGGTTTGGGTTTGGGATTGGGGGGTTTGGAGCAGGGACTGGTTTGGGTTTAGGGCTGGGTTTGCAGAGTGGAGCAGGGGCTGGTTTGGGTTTAGGGCTGGGTTTGGAGAGTGGGGACTGGTTTGGGTTTAGGGTTGGGTTTGGAGAGTGGAGCAGGGGCTGGTTTGGGTTTAGGGCTGGGTTTGGAAAGTGGGGACTGGTTTGGGTTTAGGGCTGGGTTTGCAGGGTTTGGGTTTAGGGCTGGGTTTGGAGAGTGGGGACTGGTTTGGGTTTAGGGCTGGGTTTGCAGAGTGGAGCAGGGGCTGGTTTGGGTTTAGGGCTGGGTTTGCAGAGAGGGGACTGGTTTGGGTTTAGGGTTGGGTTTGCAGAGTGGGGACTGGTTTGGGTTTAGGGCTGGATTTGCAGAGTGGAGCAGGGGCTGGTTTGGGTTTAGGGCTGGGTTTGGACAGTGGTCACTCCTTGACAGTGACCTGCAGCTTCCTGTCCACCTCCAACGAGGCCGTGTACAAGGTGTTCAACGAGTCAGCCTGCCCCTACTCAGGGCACACCTGCAAACCTGAGGTGAGACCTGGGGGAGCCCAGAACCTGTCAGGGATCTGTCAGAACCTCAGAAACTCAGAACCTTGTCAGGGGTCCTGTCAGAACCTCAGAAACTCAGAACCTCAGAACCTTGTCAGGGGTCCTGTCAGAACCTGAGAACCTGTCAGAGTTCCTGTCAGAACTCAGAACTTCAGAACCTGTCAGAGCTCCTGTCAGAACCTCAGAGCTCAGAACCTGTCAGAGTCCTGTCCGAACCTCTGAACTCAGAACCTCAGAACCTGTCAGAGCTCCTGTCCCACCCCAGACCCTCTCAGATCTCCTGTCCCATCCCACTTCCTCTCATATCTCCTGTCAGAACCCAGACCCTCTCAGATCTCCTGTCCCACCCCAGACCCTCCCAGATCTCCTGTCCCAACCTGACCCTCTCAGATCTCCTGTCCCACCCCAGACCCTCCCAGATCTCCTGTCCCATCCCACTTCTTCTCAGATCTCCTGTCCCACCCAGACCCTCTCAGATCTCCTGTCCCACCCCAGACCCTCCCAGATCTCCTGTCCCATCCCACTTCCTCTCAGATCTCCTGTCCCACCCCAGACCCTCTCAGATCTCCTGTCCCACCCAGACCCTCCCAGATCTCCTGTCCCATCCCAGACCCTCTCATATCTCCTGTCCCATCCCACTCCCTCCCAGATCTCCTGTCCCAACCCGACCCTCTCAGATCTCCTGTCCCACCCCAGACCCTCTCAGATCTCCTGTCCCACCCCAGACCCTCCCAGATCTCCTGTCCCACCCCAGACACTCTCAGATCTCCTGTCCCACCCCAGACCCTCTTAGATCTCCTGTCCCAACCCGACCCTCCCAGATCTCCTGTCCCACCCCAGACCCTCTCATATCTCCTGTCCCATCCCAGACCCTCCCAGATCTCCTGTCCCACCCCAGACCCTCCCAGATCTCCTGTCCCACCCAGACCCTCCCAGTTCTCCTGTCCCACCCCAGACCCTCTCAGATCTCCTGTCAGAACCCAGACCCTCCCAGATCTCCTGTCCCAACCCGACCCGCTCAGATCTCCTGTCCCACCCCAGACCCTCCCAGATCTCCTGTCCCATCCCACTTCCTCTCAGATCTCCTGTCCCACCCCGACCCTCTCAGATCTCCTGTCCCACCCCAGACCCTCTTAGATCTCCTGTCCCACCCCAGACCCTCCCAGATCTCCTGTCCCACCCAGACCCTCCCAGATCTCCTGTCCCACCCAGACCCTCTCAGATCTCCTGTCCCACCCCAGACCCTCCCAGATCTCCTGTCCCATCCCACTCCCTCCCAGATCTCCTGTCCCAACCCAGACCCTCTCAGATCTCCTGTCCCATCCCACTCCCTCCCAGATCTCCTGTCAGAACCCAGACCCTCTCAGATCTCCTGTCCCACCCCGACCCTCTCAGATCTCCTGTCCCACCCCAGACCCTCTCAGATCTTCTGTCCCACCCCAGACCCTCTCAGATCTTCTGTCCCAACCCAGACCCTCTCAGAGCTCCTGTCCCACCCCAGACCCTCTCATATCTCCTGTCCCACCCCAGACCCTCTCAGAGCTCCTGTCCCAACCCAGACCCTCTCAGATCTCCTGTCAGAACCCAGACCCTCTCAGATCTCCTGTCCCACCCCAGACCCTCTCAGATCTCCTGTCCCACCCCAACCCTCTCAGATCTCCTGTCCCACCCCAGACCCTCTCAGATCTTCTGTCCCACCCCAGACCCTCTCAGATCTCCTGTCCCACCCCAGACCCTCCCAGATCTCCTGTCCCACCCCAGACCCTCTCAGATCTCCTGTCCCATCCCACTTCCTCTCAGATCTCCTCTCCCACCCCGACCCTCCCAGATCTCCTGTCAGAACCCAGACCCTCTCAGAGCTCCTGTCCCATCCCAGACCATCTCATATCTCCTGTCCCAACCCCCTCTCAGATCTCCTGTCCCACCCCAGACCCTCCCAGATCTCAGGGGTTCACTCTGCCTTGCCCAGCTCTGTCCTGTGTCCCCCCCCAGACCTTCAACACCACCAACGTCACCAAGCTGTGCCCGGACGCCCAGTGCCTGTTCGCCTTTTACGGCGGCGAGACCTCCTACCACAAATACCTCATCGTGCTGCAGATCTTCAACGTCTTCATGTTCTTCTGGCTGGCCAACTTCGTCATTGCCCTGGGCCAGGTGACGCTGGCCGGGGCCTTCGCCTCCTACTACTGGGCCTTCAAGAAACCCGACGACATGCCGGCCTTCCCGCTCTTCTCCGCCTTCGGCCGCGCGCTGCGGTGCGTCCGTGCTCGAGGGGGGACGGGAGATTGGGGTTTTTGTGGGGTTTTAATGGGATCACAGGTACCACACGGGCTGTGGTGTGTCTGTGTTTGAGGGGGAACGGGAGATTGGGGTTTTTGTGGGGTTTTAATGGGATCACAGGTACCACACGGGCTGCGGTGTGTCTGTGCTCGAGGGGGAATGGGAGATTGGGGTTTTTGTGGGGTTTTAATGGGATCACAGGTACCACACGGGCTGCAGTGTGTCTGTGTTTGAGGGGGGCAGGAGATTGGGGTTTTTGTGGGGTTTTAATGGGATCACAGGTACCACACGGGCTGCAGTGTGTCTGTGCTCGAGGGGGGACAGGAGATTGGGGTTTTTGTGGGGTTTTAATGGGATCACAGGTACCACACGGGCTGTGAAGTGTCTGTGTTTGAGGGGGGACAGGAGATTGGGGTTTTTGTGGGGTTTTAATGGGATCACAGGTACCACACGGGCTGCAGTGTGTCTGTGCTCGAGGGGGAACGGGAGATTGGGGTTTTTGTGGGGTTTTTAATGGGGTTGGTTCATTACAGGTACCTCATGGGCTGCAGTGTGTCTGTGTTTGAGGGGGAATGGGAGATTGGGGTTTTTGTGGGGTTTTAATGGGATCACAGGTACCACACGGGCTGTGGTGTGTCTGTGCTCGAGGGGGAATGGGAGATTGGGGTTTTTGTGGGGTTTTAATGGGATCACAGGTACCACACGGGCTGCGGTGTGTCTGTGTTTGAGGGGGGCAGGAGATTGGGGTTTTTGTGGGGTTTTAATGGGATCACAGGTACCACACGGGCTGCAGTGTGTCTGTGCTCGAGGGGGGACGGGAGATTGGGGGTTTTTTTTAGGTTTTTAATGGGGTTGGTTCATTACAGGTACCTCATGGGCTGCAGTGTGTCTGTGTTTGAGGGGGAATGGGAGATTGGGGTTTTTGTGGGGTTTTAATGGGATCACAGGTACCACACGGGCTGCGGTGTGTCTGTGTTTGAGGGGGGCAGGAGATTGGGGTTTTTGTGGGGTTTTAATGGGATCACAGGTACCACACGGGCTGCAGTGTGTCTGTGCTCGAGGGGGGACAGAAGATTGGGGTTTTTGTGGGGTTTTAATGGGATCACAGGTACCACACGGGCTGCAGTGTGTCTGTGCTCGAGGGGGAACGGGAGATTGGGGTTTTTGTGGGGTTTTTAATGGGGTTGGTTCATTACAGGTACCTCATGGGCTGCAGTGTGTCTGTGTTTGAGGGGGAATGGAAGATTGGGGTTTTTGTGGGGTTTTAATGGGATCACAGGTACCACACGGGATGTGAAGTGAGGGGGGACAGGAGATTGGGGTTTTTGTGGGGTTTTAATGGGATCACAGGTACCACACGGGCTGTGAAGTGAGGGGGAACGGGAGATTGGGGTTTTTGTGGGGTTTTAATGGGATCACAGGTACCACACGGGCTGCGGTGCGTCTGTGCTCGAGGGGGGACAGGAGATTGGGGTTTTTGTGGGGTTTTAATGGGATCACAGGTACCACACGGGCTGTGAAGTGTCTGTGTTTGAGGGGGGACAGGAGATTGGGGTTTTTGTGGGGTTTTAATGGGATCACAGGTACCTCATGGGCTGCGGTGTGTCTGTGCTTGAGGGGGAACGGGGGATTGGGGTTTTTGTGGGGTTTTAATGGGATGGTCCATCACAGGTACCACAGGTGCTCGAAGGGGGAACGGGAGATTGGGGTTTTTATGGGTTTTTAATGGGATGGTTCATCACAGGTACCACACGGGCTGCGGTGTGTCTGTGCTTGAGGGGGGACAGGAGATTGGGATTTTGTGGGGTTTTAATGGGATCACAGGTACCACACGGGCTGTGAAGTGTCTGTGTTTGAGGGGGGACAGGAGATTGGGGTTTTTGTGGGGTTTTAATGGGGTTGGTTCATTACAGGTACCACACGGGCTGTGAAGTGTCTGTGTTTGAGGGGGGACAGGAGATTGGGATTTTTGTGGGGTTTTAGTGGGGTTAGTCCATCACAGGTACCACACGGGCTGTGGTGTGTCTGTGCTCGAGGGGGACGGGAGATTGGGGTTTTTGTGGGGTTTTAATGGGATGTTTCATCACAGGTACCACACGGGCTGCGGTGCGTCCGTGCTCGAGGGGGAATGGGAGATTGGGGTTTTTGTGGGGTTTTAATGGGATCACAGGTACCACACGGGCTGTGAAGTGTCTGTGCTCGAGGGGGGACGGGAGATTGGGGTTTTTGTGGGGTTTTAATGGGATCACAGGTACCACACGGGCTGCGGTGCGTCCGTGCTCGAGGGGGACGGAAGATTGGGGTTTTTTTTTAGGTTTTTAATGGGGTTGGTTCATTACAGGTACCTCATGGGCTGCAGTGTGTCTGTGTTTGAGGGGGGACAGGAGATTGGGGTTTTTGTGGGGTTTTAATGGGGTTGGTTCATTACAGGTACCTCATGGGCTGCGGTGTGTCTGTGTTTGAGGGGGGACAGGAGATTGAGGTTTTTGTGGGGTTTTAATGGGATGGTTCATCACAGGTACCACACAGGATGTGGTGTGTCTGTGCTCGAGGGGGAATGGGAGATTGGGGTTTTTGTGGGGTTTTAATGGGATCACAGGTACCTCATGGGCTGCAGTGTGTCTGTGTTTGAGGGGGGCAGGAGATTGGGGTTTTTGTGGGGTTTTAGTGGGGTTGGTCCATCACAGGTACCACACGGGCTGCGGTGTGTCCGTGCTCGAGGGGGGACAGGAGATTGGGGTTTTTGTGGGGTTTTAATGGGATGGTCCATCACAGGTACCACAGGTGCCCAGGGGGGACAGGAGATTGGGGTTTTTGTGGGGTTTTAATGGGATGGTCCATCACAGGTACCACAGGTGCCCAGGGGGGACAGGAGATTGGGGTTTTTGTGGGGTTTTAATGGGGTTGGTCCATCACAGGTACCACACGGGCTCGCTGGCATTCGGCTCGCTGGTGCTGGCCGTGGTGCAGGTGATCAGGGTCACCCTGGAGTACCTGGACCACCGGCTGAAAGGTAGAGGGGCTGGGGTGGGGATGGGATAGGGTTGGGGTTTTGGGATGGGATTTTGGGATGGGATGGGATTGGGTGGGATGGGATCAATGGGATCAGTGGGATCAATGGGATGGGATGGGATTGGGTTTTGGGATGGGATGGGATGGGATCAATGGGATTTTGGGATGGGATTTTGGGATGGGATTTTGGGATGGGATTTTGGGATGGGATGGAGCTGCAAGGCCTCTTCCAGCCCAAACCACTCAGTGATCCTGGTGAGTGTTTTTTGGGCAGGAGCCAAGTGCCGTGCCAGGAATTCTGTGCCTTACAACCGTTCATTGTTAAATGTCAGCAGCCAGCGGGGCGTGGGAGGAGCAGTCTGGGACTTGGGTGGGGGAATTTTGGCAGCAAAGCCTCACCAGTGACCTCAGGGTGGCTGCTGGCAGCTCCAGCCCCTCTGCCTTTGGTGCTGACCCCTCTCCCCCCCTCTCCAGCCGCCGAGAACAAGTTTGCCAAATTCCTCCTGAGCTGCCTCAAGTGCTGCTTCTGGTGCCTGGAAAAATTCATCAAGTTCCTCAACAGGAACGCCTACATCATGGTGAGAGTCACCCCAAAACCAAAACAGCCTCGAAGGGCTGGGGCTGCCACGGGGTGGGGGCAGCTCAGAGCTTTAACTGGGAATTGGGAACGCGGAGATTTGTGGTGTTTGCCTGGAAAACCTCGAGCTCAGCCACACCCTGTTGGTTTTGGGGGGGCCCTCTGTGGGTGGGGGCGTTCAGCTGCGGGTCTCAGTGGGTGAGACCCCATTTCCAGGGTGGGATCTGCGCCTTGCTGGGCTCAGCTCAGCCCCGTTTCTGTCCCCAGATCGCCATCTACGGCACCAACTTCTGCACCTCGGCCCGCAACGCCTTCTTCCTGCTGATGAGGAACATCATCAGGTGAGATCCTGATGAACCTGGGGATTCCTGAGGAACCACCCCGTGCCCTCTGTGGCTGCCTCTGTCTCATCCCTCTCTCCTCTCCAGGGTGGCCGTGTTAGATAAAGTCACAGATTTCCTCTTCTTCCTCGGCAAGCTGCTCATCGTGGGGAGCGTGGGTAAGCGCTGCCTTCTGGAAGCTTCTCCTCCTTCCCACCCTGTTCTCCACCTCACCCATCCCTTCTTTCCCAGGAATCCTCGCCTTCTTCTTCTTCACCCACCGGATAAAGCTGGTCCAGGACACGGCGCCGTCGCTGAATTACTACTGGGTCCCCATTCTGGTGAGCTGCCCTCTGTTTTTTGGGGTGATTTTAGGGGAAGACCCCACACCAACCCCTCCCCAGGCCTGATGCCTCAAGGGCCTCATTGTTGGAGGTGTTTTCCCAGTCTCTGGTGCAATGAGCCCTTTGTTGGTCGCTGCTGGCGCCTGCACTGCCCACTTTGGCCTCCCTCCAGCGGTGCCTGAGGCCTTTTGTCCCCACTCCAAACAGTCCTGCCCTGTTCACTTCTCCTCCTTTCCCTGGGGAATGTGGGATTCAGCGCTTTCCTCCTCCTCCTGCTGCTGGCTGGAGCTCCGAGCTCTCTCCTGGCCACGGTTTCAGTGTGTGGTGTCTCTTGCAGACGGTGATCGTGGGCTCCTACCTCATTGCCCACGGCTTCTTCAGCGTCTATGGCATGTGTGTGGACACCCTGTTCCTTTGCTTCTGTGAGTACCAGCCCAAACCCACCCCTCCCACCCCCACAGTGTCCAGTTCGGGGCTTTGCTCCCAATCCCGGGGTCCCTCTGTGTGGTTTCCTCCTGCTTTTTCCTTTCCTGACTCCTCACCTGCTTCTCTCCCTCTGTTTTGGTGCTTTGGGCTCGGTGGAATTAACAACTAACTTCAATTTCCCTTTTTTTCCCCCCTCCTTATTTTCCTTCTTTTCCACCTTTCCCATATCTCTGATCACACATTTCTCCATCCTCCACCTCCGCCCTGTCTCTCCCTGGCTCTTCCACCGCTTTTTGCTCCTCTGCTTCTTCCCGGGGGCTGGAAAAAGGTGAAGATCTGGAGAGGAACGATGGATCTCCGGAGAGGCCTTACTACATGTCCCCTGAGCTCAGCGAGATCCTGCTCAAGGGGCACCTAGAACCTTCCAAAAGCGCCGATAGCCAAGGCTAGGGCGCGGCGCCGCTCCCGCCGTGTCCCCTGGAAATCCTTCCAAGGGTGCTGGGTGCCGACCCTCAGCGCCCTGCTCTGCCCTTCCTGCCCCAAAATCCTTCCTGCATCGAGAGAGCCCGGCTGGAGTCGGTGTCGCGCCCTGCCTGGAGGTCGTCGCGGCTTTGAGAGATTTTTGTTCCTGGGCGAGGGCACGAGGGGTCCGGCGTGGAGGGACAGGATCTTGGGGGAGCCCGAGGGGGTTCTGCCACCCCAAACTGGTCTCTGGGCTTTTCCTCTGTGTCTGAGAGCAGCAAAACTTTCCTTGCCCTTTCCTCACCCCTTTCCTTGTCCTTTCCTCACCCCTTTCCTTGTCCTTTCCCTGACCTTTCCTTGCCCTTTCCTCACCTATTTCCTTGCCCTTTCCTCACTCTTTCCTTGCCCTTTCCTCCCCCTTTCCTTGTCCTTTCCTCACCCCTTTCCTTGCCCTTTCCTCACCCCTTTCCTTGCACTTTCCTCACCTATTTCCTTGCACTTTCCTTGTCCTTTCCTCACCCCTTTCCTTGCCCTTTCCTCACCCCTTTCCTTGCTCTTTCCTTGCCCTTTCCTCACCCCTTTCCTTGTCCTTTCCTCACCCCTTTCCTTGCCCTTTCCTCACCCCTTTCCTTGTCCTTTCCTCACCCCTTTCCTTGCACTTTCCTCACCCCTTTCCTTGCCCTTTCCTCACCCCTTTCCTTGTCCTTTCCTCACCTATTTCCTTGTCCTTTCCTCACCTATTTCCTTGCACTTTCCTCACCCCTTTCCTTGCCCTTTCCTCACTCCTTTCCTTGCCCTTTCCTCACCCTTTCCTTGTCCTTTCCTCACCCCTTTCCTTGCCCTTTCCTTGTCCTTTCCTCACCCCTTTCCTTGTCCTTTCCTCACCACTTTCCTTGTCCTTTCCTCACCCCTTTCCTTGTCCTTTCCTCACCCCTTTCCTTGCACTTTCCTCACCCCTTTCCCTGCCCTTTCCTCGCCCTTTCCCACCCCTTTCCCTGCCCTTTCCTTGTCCTTTCCTCACCCTTTCCTTGTCCTTTCCTCACCCCTTTCCTTGCCCTTTCCTACCCCTTTCCTTGCACTTTCCCACCCCTTTCCCTGCCCTTTCCTCACCCCTTTCCTTGCCCTTTCCTCACTCCTTTCCTTGCAATTTCTTCACCCTTTTGTCTCTATGCAAACCAAGACATTTCGAAGGATTCCAGGCCAGGTTGCAGATTTTTTGGCTTCACTTTGCTGCTTTACCCAGCTTGTCCCTGTCCCCTGTCCCAGCCCGGTGGTCACTGGGACTCGGTGGCCACTGAGACTCACAGAGTTTCACTCCAGGCATGGGAGGGTTGGGATTTCTCCTCCAAACATCCCAAAAAACGATCCAGGTTTAACAAAGCAGCTCTTGTGGCTCAGCCAGACCCTCCCAGCAAACAGCCGCGCTGTTGACGCTCCCATTTCCATCCCAGAAGGATCCAAATCCCTCTCAAAACACCCCCTAGGCATTGCCAGCCCGGGGCTCTGTGGCTTTGTTTGCTCCTGGGGTGTTGTTTTATTTCCATGGCTGGGATTTTCCCATGTCGGGAATGAGGAGAATCATCACCCTCTGAGAAACAAAACACCCAAATTCCCTCTTTCTTCTCAACCCCCGTGGGGTTTTTGTGGTGTCGGAGGGAGAAAACAATCCCACAACGATCCCTGAGACTTTATCCAAGCTGGGAACCGCTGTCAGAGGATCCCAGGAGCCTCCATCCCACCGAGCCCCGTCGGGGGCCGGCGGTTTCTCGTTGCAGTGGAGGACCTGGAGCGCAACGACGGCTCGGCGGAGAAGCCGTACTTCATGTCGCAGGACCTGAGGAGGCTGCTCAGGAAAACCAACAAAGGCCAGCCCGACGCCTAGCCCCCCACACCCCGAAAAACCGCCTGGAACTCGCCTCCATGGACCTCGGACCGCCCACTCCTCCTCCTCCTCCTCCTCCTCACCGACGGCTCGGCCTTAAAATCCTCGTGCTGGTGACGATGGTGATGGGTTTGTCACTGTGCCGGTGCCACCCCTGGGCTGTGGCAGCGGTAAAATCCCGGTTCCTGAGGGTCCGCGGCTCCAAAGCCAGTTCAATCCGGGCGAATCTTCCTGAACTCGGCCTGTGGGCCCCCCCCCAAAAAAACTCTGAATTTTGGCTGTTCATTCCTGCCTGGAGAGCGGGGATCGCTTCCCATCCCTCGCTGCCTTTTGTCGAGCCCCGTTTTGGGCACTAATTAATTAATTATTTTAGGAATAAGCTAATCAGCGCTTTTGTAGCCACGGAAGGTGGAGGGGAACGAGGGAGCAGAATTTGGGGCTTGAGGCTCTGCCCAGTTCTTGCACCTCTTGAGGAGCCACAGATTGCTCCCCCAAAATCTTCATCTGCTCCCCCAAAGTTGTGTTTAGGGCAAACCTTTCCCCAACTTCAATCCCAGAGCATGGGGAAGGGGCCTGGATGGACCTGGGGGGAGGTTTGGATTAATTTTGGGTGGTTTTAGGAAAGCCAGCGGCAGCCAACACCTCCCGCCGGGAGGGGGAAAAAAGGGATTTATTTTTTGAGGTGAAGAGGGTTAATTAACACCAAAATATAACTAACTCAGCTAAAATGTAACAGAATTAACCCTCAGACCCGGTGCAGCAGCAGGAGCAGAGCCACCAGCAGCAGCTGGGCGCTTTTTTTGGCTCAATTATTAAAAAAGGATTTAAAGAAACACTCTGAGGCTTTGGGGGACAATTCCCAAAATTTGGGGGTCCCATCTGCCCCCTCCCAGTGCTCCAGGAATTGGTGGAATTGATCCCTTTGGCTGCTTTTTATCCCCATTCCCTTTCCACCTTTAGATTTTGTTTCATCCAGGGGGCATTTCTGTGAAATTATCTTTGGGGGCTTTTGTATATTTTGCTTTTCCAGGATGTTTTCAGTTATGGTTATTTGGAGCTTTCCCAGTGGAATTTTTTGGGGACAGGTTTTGGTTTCTCTCGACGCCGCCAGGCAGAGCTTCCCTAGCTGGAATCAAACACTGTAATTTCCCTAATTTTTTAAAAAAAAAATTCCCTAATTTTTCCCTTTCCCCCCCTCGTTTTTTGATGCAGCTGATCAGTGGGAAGGGAAAACTGAAGCCAAAAAAATGAAGGAAAAGGCAAAACTAGAAAGGTGAAGGGAAAGACAGAAAAATGAAGCGAAAGGTGAAAAAAAAAAAAACCAAAAACTAATAATAGTAAAGCTTAACAGAAAAAGTTAAATGTAGCTAAAAAGAGGCAAATCCTCCCTGTTTGGGATAAGTGGGAATAATTCAGGGAATCATGACCAGACCTTGTTCCACTTACAGCAATTCCAGCACGTGTCCTGCAGCTCCTGATGCTGGTTCTGGGATTAATTAAGATTTCCCCCTCCCTGTGCAGGTTTCAGGGTGGTTTTGGTTTAATTTCTGCTCAGAACGTTCGTGTTGGGGGTGAATTCCTCCCTCTCACTCCTCGATTTTCAGCTGTTTTCCTCCTAAACCCTGACCCTTTGGGTGTGGGTTTATTTGCTTAAAAAGGAGAAAAAAAAAAAAAAAAAAAAAAAAAAAAAAAAAAAAAAAAAAAAAAGAAGCAGGAATTTGGAAGGCTGGAAGGAAAAATGGTGAAAGAGGGAAGAAATTTGGGAAAATGGGGAAGCCGGGCTGGCTCGGCTGCCTCCCAGCAACAAAGGGTTTGAGGAGAATTAAGGATTTTTATTCCCAATAAGCCCAAGTGGCGTTTTAGGGATGAAAACTAACTGTGATGGGGAGCAGTGATGGAAATATTCCTGTAAATTAGGGCTTTTTTTGAAAACTCAGAGTGATGGCAGCTGTCTGGGGGAATTGGGTGTCAGGAAAAGCTTCACTCCAAGACTGGGTTCCTTCTTCCAAAGGCAGAGCTCTGTGTTTGAGGCATTAAACCACAGAATTTTGGGATAACAGCGCTTTTTTCCCTGTCTAGAAATGTGGCTTCTGTCCCTACAAACCGGATTGTCCTGCAGGCAAAGAATAAAAAAAGCTAAAACCTGCAGGGGCTGATGTTTTACAGGAAAATGCTCGTTTTTCATGTGTTTTTGAGGCATTAACGGTGCTGCTCTGGATTCTCTGCGGTTCCGTCACGACCAACAATAAAAAAGTGCCTGTTTGGACCTGGTTTTGTTGTGTCCTTTCTTGTGACACCAATTCTGCCACGTTTTGCCCCAAAAAATCAATTTTAAGTGTTTGTTCAGCTGTTTTCAGACTCAGGGGCTCACTGATTTTGGGGAGTTTTGGCTGAATATGAGTGATTTTCCTGAGGTGCAGAGTCTCCAAGAGGGGATTTTAAGGAGAAAAGTGCTCGTCCAGACACCTATTTAATGTCGTTTCCCCGGTCATCAAAAGCAGAAGGTGTTTTTGTGGTCAAATACCTCCAAAAATGCATCTTTGAGGTGTTCCACTCAAAAATTCAATGGCTTTGAGGTCAAGCCACCGAAAAATTTGCATTTTTTGAGGTCAAACCCCTTCAGAAAAGGTGGTTTTGAGGACAAACCCCCTCAAACGAAGGTGGTTTTGAGGTCAACCCCCTCCAAAAAAGGTGATTTTTGAGGTTGTCGCCCTCGTATAAAGCAGATTTTGACACCAAATCCCTCCAGAAAAGGCGCTCTAAGGTCAAACCTTTTTCATTCCTTGCCAGAGAAGGATGTTCCCGGTGGAACTGGCTGGGCTCAGGTGTTTCGGGGCCCGGGGCGGACGCCTCCCCTCAGGGGGATCCTCTCCGGCCATCGCTCCCCTCACGGGCTCCCCTCAGCCCGCCCCCCCCCCCGGCCCGTTCCCGCCACCGCTCTCGGCCCCGCCCCCTCCGCACCACCCTCTCCTATTGGTCCTAATGCTTGTCAATCACCACCCGTCGCGCAACCCCATTGGTCCGTGCCCGCCCCCACGCCGCTTATCCCCGCCTTCCATGCCCGTCCCCCTCTCCTCCCCGCCCCCTGTCCATCACCCTCCCTCCGCCTTCTCCGATTCGCTCTGCCCGCTGTCAGTCATCCTCCCTCCGCGCCTTCCCATTGGTCCGCGCACCCGTGGCCCCGCCTCCCCGGCGCGCGCGCGCCCCCCGCCGGCGGCGGCCCCGCCCCCGCCGCAGTCCCGGCGCCGCCGCTCCGGCCCCCGCTCCGGCCCCGCTCCGGCCCCGCCGCGGCCGCTCCGGCCCCGCTCCGGCCCCTCCCGGGCCCCGCCGGCCGGGCCGGGCCGGGCCGCCCCCGCGAGGCACCGCCGGCAGCGTCCCGGTAGGAGCCATGCCCGCAGCGCGCGCGGTGGAGGAGGGGGGAACCACGCCGAGCCGGGCCGAGCCGGGCCGGGCTGGGTGGAGGCGGTGCTGGGGCGGGAGGAGCCGGTGTGAGGTGGGGGAGCGGCGGGACACGGTGACCCGGCCCCCCCCCGTGTCCCCTCCCTCCCGCCCTGCCCATTGTGTGCAGACAAAATGGCGGCGGTGAGTGAGGGGAGGGTGGGGGGGGGCGGCCGGGTCCCCTCACGGATCCCCCTCAGCATGGCCCCGAGGGACCGGCGGTGACCGAGCCGCCGCCCGGGGATCGCGGGCACCGCACCGAGCTCCCCCCGGCTCCCCTCATTTCTGCCCGGCGCCGCTTTGTTCGCGCCGCTCTTGCAAATGGCGGCAGCGCCCGGCGGCCCCCGCGCCCCCTCCTCACCCTCCGCGCCCCCTCCTCACCCCCGGGCCCCGCGCCCCCTCCTCGGTTTCGCCCTCTCGTGTGGGAACGGGGATGGAGAGGTCTGAGGGTGTCTGATCCTTTCCCGACCCCCCTCAGCCTCCCCTGGGTTGGATATTCTGGGGGGATCACAGAGGAGCTGCGATCATCCCCCTGCGAGGGGCTTAAAGCTCCTTTTCCCTTCCTATCCCGCCTCATCCCAGGCTGGGAATCCAGCGGGATCATCCCTTTTGGGGGGGATTTTAGCCCCTTTCCCCCCTCAGCAGCAGGATCCCGCTCTCCTCTCCTCAGCTTTTCCTCTGTCCCTCACGTTTTCCGCCGCTCCAGCCCCGTTACCCGTGGCCGCTCGGTTTCTGGAGGGATTTTAGAGAATCACGAATCCAGCAGCGCTGAGGGCTTTGTGCCCCCTTCACTCCGGGATTCCTGCATTGCTCCCTGTGCTGTCTTGCCTCCTCATCCATCCCTGTCGAAACACAGGGAAAAAAAATCACCGATTAATTCCTCCTTAAAACGCGGCCTCGAACCCCAGCGCGGCTTCACGTTTAGGGCAGAAATTCCAGCCTTTTACGTCCTTTGGTTGTTTTTCCCTCCGTCCTGCCAAAAACGCCTTTGGGAGAGTCCCTCCTTCCCTTGGGAGGCTCGATGCGAGCGCGGGAAGTTTGGTGAATTCCTGCTGGGGGTGGGAGCTGAAACCAGGTGCAGTTCCAGGGTTTGTCCCGTTTCCAAGGGCTGTGTCAGGGCTGGGCTCCTGGTTTAACCAAATCTCTGCTTTTTCTGCACAAAAGACACAAATCTGGTGGTGCTGCAGCATCAGCTCCCAGATTTCTCCCTCCAAAAATCCCAGAAGAGGGATAATGGGAGATTCTCTGACTGTAGGAATGGCAGGGAGGGATTTCAACCCATTCCTTAACCCAGCCTGGAGGAAATTGAGGGAATTTTAAGGGAAATAACGGGGCCTTTAAGGCCCAGCCTAGAGCAGGAGGCACCAGGAGATGCCATGTGGAATGATTCTCCCTGCTCAGCCGGGTTTAATTACAATTAAATCCAGATTTATGGCGCTGTTAAGTCATCCTGTGAATGAACTGGCAGGGTTGGAATCAGAAGGGTTTCCTTGGGTGGAATTGTGTGTCTGTACTGTGGCTCGAGGGAATGAGTTTTCCTGGTTTTTATCCTAAAAATGTGAGCTGAACAACGAACTGGGGAGGTTCCAGTGGGAAAAGGTGAAAGCGAGCTGTGGTCTGGGAAATGCATGGAAAAGGGAAAAACTGCCCCAAAGTGGGGCTTGGTTGAGAGCTCTGGGGTAATCCAGGCAGGATCAACCCTCTCCAGGTGGGATTTGCAGATTTGGTGGGGCTTGGCAGAGGATGATGATGATCTTCCTCATCCTCACAGCATTTTCCAAGGAGTTTTCCTTGGAGTTACCAGGAGGGTGTCACAGGGCTGGGATTGAACCGGTCAGGGGAAATCAGGGTTTGAATTAATTAATTTTACTGGGTTAATGAGCCTGGCTGGAGCAGGTGCTGATCCTTCCCCTCTCCCTGTGGGAATGGCAGGGCAGTGCCCAGAGGGTCCCATTCCTCCATTCCAAGGAACAAAGCGCTGGAATCGGAACAAAAGGCTCTGCTACCCCACAAAAAAAGCAGGAATTTGGTGCCACTTGGGCTGAATCTGTTGAATTCCAGGACTTTTGAGCTGGGTTTATCCTAATAAATCCAAGGAAGAGGCTCTGTGCATCCTCTGGGCTCGTGTGATGAAAAGCCAGCGGGGTGGATTTGGGGCTGTGCCGTGGATTTGGGGTAAAAGCAGGGATGTGGCAGAGGGATCTGTCCCTTAGGATCCCACAGGGATGTGGCAGAGGGCTCTGCCAGGGCTGCATGTGAGCATGCAATTCATTAATTAATTGTCCCAGCTGGCTGCTCCAGTGTGGAGAGCAGAGTTCTATCTGCTTTGGAAAAGTCTCACTTCACGGGAAAAAACTCTTGGGAATAAAAAGGAATAAGGCTTGGGTGCTCTGTCGGTCTGCAGGGGGGATATAAATCCTGGGGAGCACAAACTCATTTGCCTAACGAGTTGGGATTTGTCTAATTGCTGTTCCTGCCTGTGGCTGCCCAGGCTCACCCTCTCTCTGTCCCTTCCAGACCCCACAACGCCGCAGCACTGCCACACTCCAGCGGCCAGAAGAATCCAAATAAACACCTTAGAAACCTTCCAGGCGGGCAGCAACCAACAAAAATGGTGAGGAAACAGGGTGGGATCCTGGCTTTGGGGTGAGCACCCCCATCCCAAATCTCCCTAAACGCTCCCAACTCCCCTGGCAGCGCCCGATGCGGATCTTTGTGAACGACGACCGGCACGTGATGGCCAAGCACTCGGCCGTGTACCCCACGCAGGAGGAGCTGGAGGCCGTGCAGAACATGGTTTCCCACACGGAGCGGGCGCTCAAAGCCGTCTCCGACTGGATCGACGAGCAGGAGAAAGTCAGCGGGGAGCAGCCCGAGACTGAGTCCATGGAGACGGCGGCCGACGAGGAGGGCAAGGAGGGAGGGTGAGGGAAAGCTCCTGGAATTTTCCTTAGATCCCAAAAAACCAGCTGGCTGCTGGTGGGAAAGTTGTGTTCCCTGGGTTGGGACTTGAGGAGAGTTAACAGTGCAGAGTTGGAGTGACTGCTCCTCTAAAATTTCCTTTGATCCCAAAAAACCCGCTGGCTGCTGGTGGAAAAGTTGTGTTCCCTGAGTTGGGACTTGAGGAGTGCAGGGTTGGGGTGGCTGCTCCCCTAAAATTTCCTTCTATCCCAAAAAACCCACTGGCTGCTGGTGGAAAAGTTGTGTTCCCTGGCTGAGGAGTTAACCAGTGCAGGGTTGGGGTGACTGCTCCCCTAAAATTCCCTTAGATCCCTAAAAACCAGCTGGCTGCTAGTGGAAAAGTTGTGTTCCCTGATTTGGGAGTTAACCAAGACAGGGTTGGGATGACAGCTCCCCTAAAATTCCCTTAGATCCCTAAAAACCAGCTGGCTGCTGGTGGAAAAGTTGTGTTTCCTGATTTGGGACTTGAGGAGAGTTAACAGTGCAGAGTTGGAGTGACTGCTCCTCTAAAATTTCCTTTGATCCCAAAAAACCCGCTGGCTGCTGGTGGAAAAGTTGTATTCCCTGGCTGAGGAGTTAACCAGTGCAGGGTTGGGGTGACTGCTCCCCTAAAATTCCCTTAGATCCCTGAAAAAGCAGCTGGCTGCTAGTGGAAAAGTTGTGTTCCCTGGCTGAGGAGTTAACCAAGACAGGGTTGGGGTGACTGCTCCCCTAAAATTCCCTTAGATCCCTAAAAACCAGCTGGCTGCTGGTGGAAAAGTTGTGTTTCCTAGCTGGGGAGTTAACCAAGATAGGGTTGGGATGACATCTCCCCTAAAATTCCCTTAGATCCCTAAAAACCAGCTGGCTGCTGGTGGAAAAGTTATGTTCCCTGATTTGGGAGTTAACCAAGACAGGGTTGGGATGACTACTCCCCTAAAATTCCCTTAGATCCCTAAAAACCAGCTGGCTGCTGGTGGAAAAGTTGTGTTTCCTAGCTGGGGAGTTAACCAAGACAGGGTTGGGATGACATCTCCCCTAAAATTCCCTTAGATCCCTAAAAACCAGCTGGCTGCTGGTGGAAAAGTTGTGTTCCCTGATTTGGGAGTTAACCAAGACAGGGTTGGGATGACTACTCCCCTAAAATTTTCTTAGATCCCAAAAAACCAGCTGGCTGCTGGTGGGAAAGTTGTGTTCCCTGAGTTGGGACTTGAGGAGAGTTAACAGTGCAGAGTTGGAGTGACTGCTCCTCTAAAATTTCCTTTGATCCCAAAAAACCCGCTGGCTGCTGGTGGAAAAGTTGTGTTCCCTGAGTTGGGACTTGAGGAGTGCAGGGTTGGGGTGGCTGCTCCCCTAAAATTCCCTTAGATCCCTAAAAACCAGCTGGCTGCTAGTGGAAAAGTTGTGTTCCCTGGCTGAGGAGTTAACCAAGACAGGGTTGGGATAACTGCTCCCCTAAAATTCCCTTAGATCCCTAAAAACCAGCTGGCTGCTAGTGGAAAAGTTGTGTTCCTTGAGTTGGGACTTGAGGAGAGTTAACAGTGCAGAGTTGGAGTGACTGCTCCTCTAAAATTTCCTTTGATCCCAAAAAACCCGCTGTCTGCTGGTGGAAAAGTTGTGTTTCCTAGCTGAGGAGTTAACCAAGATAGGGTTGGGATAACTGCTCCCCTAAAATTCCCTTAGATCCCTAAAAACCATCTGGCTGCTAGTGGAAAAGTTGTGTTCCCTGATTTGGGAGTTAACCAAGACAGGGTTGGGATAACTGCTCCCCTAAAATTCCCTTAGATCCCTAAAAACCAGCTGGCTGCTGGTGGAAAAGTTGTGTTCCCTGGCTGAGGAGTTAACCAGTGCAGGGTTGGGGTGACTGCTCCCCTAAAATTCCCTTAGATCCCTAAAAACCAGCTGGCTGCTAGTGGAAAAGTTGTGTTTCCTGATTTGGGAGTTAACCAAGACAGGGTTGGGATAACTGCTCCCCTGAAATTTCCTTTGATCCCAAAAACCCACTGGCTGCTGGTGGAAAAGTTGTGTTCTCCAGCTGGAGAGTTGAGAATTACCCAGGTTAGAGTTGGGGTGGCTGCTCCTCACTGATCCATCCCCCATCCTGACCCTCTCCTCTGTTTCCCAGGGATCAGAAGGCCACAGAGCAGCTGACCAGGACCCTGAGGGGCGTGATGCGTGTGGGGCTGGTGGCCAAAGGGCTCCTGCTGAAGGGGGACCTGGACCTGGAGCTGGTGCTGCTGTGCAAGGACAAACCCACGGCCAAGCTGCTGGAGAAAGTCGCCGATAACCTGGGAGTGCAGCTGGCGGTGAGTGAAGAAATTATCTTTGAGATGGTTCTGTCCCTAAAGATACAACCTGGAGAAGTCATTTCCACAGGAGTATGGAAATTGGGATTGCTAAATTGGGATTGGAAATTTGGGATTGCTAAATGAACTTCTACTCTTTAGTTATGGAATGGTTTGAGACCATGGAGCTCATCCTGTTCATAACTTCCACTATCCCAGGCTGCTCCAAACCCCATCCAGCCTGGCCTTGAGCATTCCCAGGGATCCAGGGGCAGCCACAGCTCCTCTGGGCATTCCATCCCAGCCCCTCACCTGAATATTTCTTCCCAAAATCCCATCTAAACCTGCACATGGAATCCTGGAATGGACCCAGACCCACCATGGGTCTCACACTTTTCACTGTCCCAGGTGGCTCCAGCCTGGCCTTGGGCACTCCCAGGGATCCAGGGGCAACCACAGCTTCTCTGGGAACCCTCACAGGCAGGAATTTCTCCCCAAAATCCATCTAAGCCTCCCCCCATTCTCCAGGGTGAATCCATTCCCTGTTTCCTGTCCCTCCATCCTTTGTTCTCAGTCCCTCTCCAGCTCTCCTGCAGCTCTCCCTTCTCCAGGAGAGCATTCCCAGCTCTCTCCAGAGCAGAGGGGCTCCAAGATTATAAAACCATGAAAACTTTTGGGTTGGAAGTGGCTTCACAAGCCATCTGACCCCACCCTACCTTGCTGCAGGCCATCACCGAGGACAAGTACGAGATCATCCAGTCGGTGGCAGACGCCGCCATCGTCATCAAGAACACCAAGGAGCCGCCACTGAGCCTGACCATCCACCTGACGTCTCCTGTGGTCAGGGAGGAGCTGGAGAAGCAGCTGGCCGGAGGTACGGCCGGCCCAGGCCCCAGAAACCAGCAGGAAAGTGCTCTTCAGCTTCAGCCCCAGCCCTGGCAGCTCTTCCTGGCCAAATCCAAACCTAAATTCCTGCGCTGGGATCCCGGTGTCGCTTGATCCGGAAGCTGAAGAGCATCTTTCACACGGGATTTTGCTCTACTTTTATTTTTTATTATTATTAATTTATTTTTTTTTCTTAAGTATTATTATTTTATCCTTTCTTTTGGTTCCACTTGAGCCTTTAGTTCACTAATTCATCATCTCGTTGTATTACTCGTGGTTCGTCCCCGGCCATGTCAGTGCAGTGACATGAAAACACAAACCAGATTTGGTTAAGAAACCCAAAAAAAAAAAAAAACAAAACCCAAAAAAGCCCCAAAAGGCTTCTTGTCCGAGGAGTTGCATGTCCATGAACCGGGATGTTCCGGGATGTTCCCCGGTGTGTGTTGCAGCAGAACGCCGGCTGCTGGGGGCTGCTCCAGCACCTCAGCTTCACAACTCCGGAAAGCGATGCAGAGTTTTGGATAAAGTTAGCTCCTCCAAATTCCCTTTGGAATCAGAATTTGGTTGTGCTCTCCAATCCCCACGGGCTCCGTAGGGCCGGCCTTATCTAGCCTTATCTAAAACCCTGATCTCCAGCGATTTTGGGGCGACTTTCAGGCCTTTCCTCAGTTTTGCTGCAGCACAAACCGGGCACTTCTTTGTGCTCTTGATTGTTGATCTCTGGTGTTGATCTCTGACCTCGTCTCCGAGCCTTCTAGTTTGTCGATTTTAGGGACGCTGGACCTTTGACCAACAGGACGTTCTCTGTCGCGGGCCGGGGCCGGGGCAGCCATCCTTCGGGCCGAGGCTTCCCTGGATCCTCTCTGAGCCTGGCCCTCCCCTCCTCCCCTTCTCCCCTCCTCCCCAGCCCCTGTGCTCCAGTGCAGAGCGGGGCTTTCACCCCCTCCTCAAATTCCCCCATCACCGGCCTTGCTGCCGCCTCTCCATCCATCCATCCATCCATCCATGCATCCATCTCCAGGATTGAATCCATCCATCTCCAGGATTGATTTCTCTCCTCCTCCTCTTCCTCCTCCTCCTCCTCCTCCTCCTCCTCCCAGCCCATCCCTCCCTGGGAATTGAGCCTCCCCTGCATCCAGGCGAGGCCGCAGCCCCCTTCCCTCCCGCTCCCAGCATCCCAGCAGGATTTTTTTGGGAGCCTCCGCTGCCCGTTAGGATGCTGCCTCATCCCCCTCGGCCCGACAGAAGCCCCTTGGTCAAACCGTGCCTTGTCTTCTTATTCCATCCACGACTAGAAACGCTCTCAGTCACCGACTCCCCGGACGTTCTGGACAGGCAGAAATGCCTTGCTGCCTTGGCGTCTCTGCGCCACGCCAAGTGGTTCCAGGTTTGCATTTTGTTCTTATATTTATCTTTAAAGTAGAAGCGTTGGTAAACTTCTTTTTTAAGGGGCTGAGTGATTTTTCTTTTCGGAGTTGGAGTTTCAAGCGGCCGCCGGCCGCTCAGCGGTGCCGGACTGTGGGCGCTGGAGTGACCTTAGGAGCCTCGGTGCGGAGCAGCCACGGAGCTGCTGCTGTGTGTGAGGAGAACGTCCCCTTGGCCAAGACCTTGGCCAACCCCTTGACTAAGGCCTGGGCCAACCAAAACCTTGGCAAAGACCTTGGCCAACTCCTTGGCTAAGGCATTGGCCAACAAACACCTTGGCTAAGACTTCGGCTAAGACATTGCCGAAGACCTTGGCCAACCAACACCTTGGCTAAGACTTAGGTCAACCCCTTGGTTAAGACCTTGGCCAACTCCTTGGCTAAGACCTTGGCCAACCAACCCCTTGGCTAAGCCCTTAGCTAGGACCTTGGACAACCTCTTGGCCAACCAACATCTTGGCTAAGACTTTGGTCAACCCCTTGGCTAAGACCTTGGCCAACTCCTTGGCTAAGACCTTGGCCAACCAACCCCTTGGCTAAGCCCTTAGCTAGGACCTTGGACAACCTCTTGGCCAACCAACACCTTGGCTAAGACTTTGGTCAACCCCTTGGCTAAGACCTTGGCCAACCAACACCTTGACTAAGCCTTTAGCTAAGACCTTGGCCAACTCCTTGGCTAAGACCTTCGCCAAGACTTTGGCTAAGAATTTGGCCAACTCCTTGGCTAAGACCTTGGCCAACTCCTTGGCTAAGACCTTGGCTAAGCCCTCAGCTGAGGCCTTGGCCACCCCCTTTGCTGGGAGCTTGGCCAACCTATTGGCCAACCAACACCTTAATCAAGACCTTGGCTAAGACTTTGGCCAACACCTTGGCCATGACTTTGGCCAACCCCTTGGCTAAGACCTTGGCCAACCCCTTAGCTAAGACCTTGGCCAACCCCTTGGCTCGGAGCTTGGCCAACCCCTTGGCTTAGACCTTGGCCACTCCCTTGGCTAGGAGCTTGGCTGAGCCCTTGGCCAGCCCCTTGGCTAGGAGCTTGGCTGAGCCCTTGGCTAAGACCTTGACCAACCCCTTGGCTAGGAGCTTGGCTGAGCCCTTGGCCACCCCCTTGGCTAGGAGCTTGGCTGAGCCCTTGGCCAGCCCCTTGGCTGGGAGCTTGGCTGAGCCCTTAGCTAAGACCTTGGCCACCCCCTTGGCTAGGAGCTTGGCTGAGCCCTTGGCTAAGACCTTGGCTAGGAGCTTGGCTGAGCCCTTGGCCAGCCCCTTGGCTAGGAGCTTGGCTGAGCCCTTGGCCACCCCCTTGGCTAGGAGCTTGGCCGGGAGCTCGGCCGAGGCTTTGGCCGGTCCCGGCTGGGCCGCGGCGGCTCCGAGCCCCGCGCTCCGCGCCCCGGCTCCGGCGTTCCCCTCGGCCCAGCCGCTCCCGGCGTTGGCGCCGGCGGCGCGGGCGGGCGGGCGCTCGGTGGTGAAGCCCCTGTGTGGTTTTGGTTCCAATTGCAGGCCAGGGCCAACGGGCTGAAGTCGTGCGTCATCGTCATCCGCGTGCTGCGGGACCTGTGCACGCGCGTCCCCACCTGGGCCCCGCTCCGAGGATGGGTAATGCCTCCCCTCTCCTTCCCTTCCTCCATCCCAGCTCTGGGGGTTTCTGGGGGTGAGCGACTCAGAGAACAAATCAAATGTGGTGCAAATATCTTCATCAACTCGCTTTATTAATTACAACTTGTATTGTTGTCAAATGGGTAATGAATTATCAACTGGCCTTCGTGCTGAATTGCTTCATCCATCACCAGCTCAGGTTGTTGCTGAATTGGCTTATCAGTTACCAACTCACCTTACCATGGAGTTGTTTTGTTAAATCACATTCTTATCAAAACATTTTATCAGCTATCAAATCACATCATTGCTAGCGCTGTCAGCCTTGTTACTATCACATTGTTTTATCAGTTATCAAACGTGTAATTATCATTATCAAATTATTTTATTGGTTATCAAATCATATTGTCATCGTTATCAGATTGTTTTATCAGTTATCAAACCACATCATTATCAAATTGCATTGTTTTTGCCAGTTAGCAAACCACATCATTATCATTATCAAATTGCTTTATCAGTTATCAAACCATATCATTACCATCAAATTGTTTCATCGGTTATCAAACCATGTAATTATCATTATCTAATTATTTTATTGGTTATCAAATCATATTATCATCGTTATCAGATTGTTTTATCAGTTATCAAACCACATCATTATCAAATTGTTTTGGTTTTGTGAGTTATCAACCCACTTCATTATCATTATCGAATTATTTTATCAATTATCAAATCACATCATTATAACTATCAAACTGTGTTATAAATTACCGAGTCATGTTCTTGTCAAATACAAAGTGTCAAGTCACATGATTTTAAAATATTTTTGTTATTATTCAAGTCCTGTTATCAAATAGTTTTATCAATTACCAAACCACTCAAACACCATCATCAGTTTCCTTTATCAATTAACAAACAGTTTTATCGTTTACCAAACAACTTTATCTTATCAAATCACACCACCAGCTTGTTTTATTAATTACCTAATCACCTTGTTATCAAACTTTTATCCATGACTTCACAGCCTGGCTCCTTCCTGCTTTGGGACCCGGCAGCTGCTCCTGGATCTGTCCCATCCCTGGAGCCCTTCCTTGGATCCCAGTCCAGGATCCCTTGGCCTGGATCCTCTCCCAGGATCCCAGTTTAGGATCCCTTTGCCCAGAGTGTTCCTGGGGTCCCTTCCCAGGATCCCATTCCAGGAGTTCCCTTTGCCAGGATCTGTTTTTTTGGGTCCCTTCTCCCAGATCCGTTTCCAGGATCCCATCCCAGGGGTTTCCTTTGCCCAGAGTGTTCCCTGGGGTCCCAGGATCCCATTCCTGGGTCCCTTTACCAGGATCTCTTTTTTTGGGTTCCCAGGGTCGCTCTCTGGGATCCCTCTCCCAGGATCCCATTCCAGGGGATCCCTTTTCCCAGAGTGGTCCCTGGGGTCCCAGTCCCAGGATCCCTTTCCAGGGGGTCCTTTTTTTCCAGGATCTCCTTTTTGGGGCCCTTCTCCCAAATCCCCTTCCAGATTTCCTCTCTGGGCTCCCTGTCCCAGATCCCTTTCCAGGGTTCCATTTCCTCTCCAGGTTCCCTCTCTGGGATCCCTTTCTAGGATCCTTCTCCCAGATCCCTTTCCCAGGTTCCCTTTCCAGGGTTCCATTTCCATTCCAGGCTCCCTCTCTGGGATCCCTCTCCCAGGATCCCTTCCCAGGATCCCATTCCAGAGGGTCTCTTTTTTTGGGGGCCCTTCTCCCTGATCCCTTTCCAGGGCTCCATTTCCCCTCTGGATCCCCGTCCCTGATCCCTTTCCAGGATCCCATTTCCCCTCTGGATCCCATCCCAGCCCCTTTCCAGGCTCCCCATCCCAGATCCCTTTCCAGGATCCCATTTCCCCTCTGGATCCTATCCCAGCCCCTCTCTGGGCTCCCTGTCCTCATCCCAGCCCCTCTCCAAGCTCCCTCTCCCAGATCCCTTCCCAGGATCGTATTTCTCCTCTGGATCCCATCCTAGCCCCTCTCTGGGCTCCCTCTCCCTGATCCCTTTCCAGATTTCCTCTCTGGATCCTGTCCAGCCCCTCTCCAGACTCCCCATCCCAGATCCCTTCCCAGGATCCCATTTCCTCTGGATCCCCATCCCAGATCTCATTTCCCCTCTGGATCCCCATCCCAGATCCCATTCCAGGATCCCATTTCCCCTCTGGATCCCATCCCAGATCCCTTTCCAGGATCCCATTTCCCCTGGATTCCCATCCCAGATCCCTTTCCAGGATCCCATTTCCCCTCTGGATCCCATCCTAGCCCCTCTCTGGGCTCTTTCTCCCTGATCTCTTTCCAGATTTCTTCTCTGGATCCCGTCCCAGCCCCTCTCCAGGCTCCCTGTCCCAGATCCCTTTCCAGGATCCCATTTCGTCTGGATCCCATCCCAGATCCCTTTCCAGGATGCCATTTCCCCTCTGGATCCCCGTCCCAGATCCCTTTCCAGGATCCCATTTCGTCTGGATCCCATCCCAGATCCCATTTCCCCTCTGGATCCCATCCCAGATCCCATCCCAGATCCCATTTCCCCTCTGGATCCCCATCCCAGATCCCATTTCCCCTCTGGATCCCATCCCAGCCCCATCCCAGATCCCATTTCCCCTCTGGATCCCATCCCAGCCCCTTCCCAGATCCCATTTCCCCTCTGGATCCCATCCCAGGTCCCATCCCAGATCCCATTTCCCCTCTGGATCCCATCCCAGCCCCTTCCCAGATCCCATTTCCCCTCTGGATCCCATCCCAGCCCCTTCCCAGATCCCGTTTCTCTCCAGCCCCTCTGGGGCTCGCTGTGCCCGCCCTGCCCTCACTGCCCTGGTTCCCTTGCAGCCCCTGGAGCTGCTGTGTGAGAAATCCATCGGGACGGCGAACCGGCCGATGGGCGCGGGCGAGGCGCTGCGCCGCGTGCTGGAGTGCCTGGCCTCGGGCATCGTCATGCCAGGTGAGCTGGGGCAGGTGAGCTCCTCGGGGCAGGTGAGCTCCTCGGGGCAGGTGAGCTCTGGCCAGGTGAGCTCAGGCCAGGTGACCTGGGACAGGTGAGCTCAGGCCAGGTGAGCTCGTTGGGGCAGGTGAGCTCTTCTGGCCAGGTGAGCTCTGGCCAGGTGACCTGGGACAGGTGAGCTCAGGCCAGGTGAGCTCATTGGGTCAGGTGAGCTCTTCTGGCCAGGTGAGCTCCAGCCCAGTGAGCTCTGCCCAGGTGAGCTCAGGCCAGGTGAGCTGGGCCAGGTGAGCTCTGGCCCAGTGAGCTCTGGCCAGGTGAGCTCCTTAGGCCAGGTGAGCTCCTTGGGGCAGGTGAGCTCTGGCCAGGTGACCTGGGACAGGTGAGCTCAGGCCAGGTGAGCTCGTTGGGTCAGGTGAGCTCTTCTGGCCAGGTGAGCTCCGGCCCAGTGAGCTCTGGCCAGGTGAGCTCCTTAGGCCAGGTGAGCTCCAGCCCAGTGAGCTCTGGCCAGGTGAGCTCCAGCCCAGTGAGCTCTGCCCAGGTGAGCTCAGGCCAGGTGAGCTGGGCCAGGTGAGCTCTGGCCCAGTGAGCTCTGGCCAGGTGAGCTCCAGCCCAGTGAGCTCTGCCCAGGTGAGCTCCTCAGGCCAGGTGAGCTCAGGCCAGGTGAGCTGGGCCAGGTGAGCTCCTTAGGCCAGGTGAGCTCTGGCCAGGTGAGCTCCAGCCCAGTGAGCTCTGCCCAGGTGAGCTCCTCAGGCCAGGTGAGCTCAGGCCAGGTGAGCTGGGCCAGGTGAGCTCCTTAGGCCAGGTGAGCTCTGCCCAGGTGAGCTCCAGCCAGGTGAGCTCCTTAGGCCAGGTGAGCTCCGGCCCAGTGAGCTCTGCCCAGGTGAGCTCCTTAGGCCAGGTGAGCTCCGGCCCAGTGAGCTCCTCAGGCCAGGTGAGCTCCTCAGGCCAGGTGAGCTCAGGCCAGGTGAGCTGGGCCAGGTGAGCTCCTCAGGTGAGCGGAGCCGGGAGCAGCGCGGGGGGCGCCGGCGGTCGGGAGCCCCACAGGGAGAGGCCCCAGTGGGGTTTGGCTCCCAGACAGCCCCAATCCCACAGAAACCCCCAAAACTCCCGAAATCCCCGACACCCGCACCCCTCAGAGCTGCCCCGGGGCGTTTAGGGTAGAGACCCGGGATAATTCTCTGCATATCTTCCTTGTTTCCTGCCTTCAGATGGTTCTGGTATTTATGACCCTTGTGAAAAAGAAGCCACTGATGCTATTGGGCATCTAGACAGACAACAAAGGGAAGATATCACACAGAGTGCTCAGGTATAGTGTGACCTCCATGCGGCCCCTCCCGACCCCCGGCTCGCTCCGCTCCCGGCTCCCTCGGCCACTTAGACTAGACCCTGCTGGGCACTCAGAGCTGTGGGCACTCAGTTCTGTGGGCACTCAGTTCTGTGGGCACTCAGAGCTGTGGGCACTCAGTTCTGTGGGCACTCAGAGCTGTGGGTACTCGGTGCTATGGGCACTCAGAGCTGTGTCACTCAGAGCTGTGTCACTCAGAGCTGTGGTCACACAGCACTGTGGTCACACAGCACCATGGGCACTCAGTACTGTGGACACTCAGTACTGTGGGCACTCAGTGCTGTGGGCACTCAGTACTGTGGGCACTCAGTGCTGTGGGCACTCAGTGCTGTGGTCACCCAGCACCATGGACACTCAGTACTGTGGGCACTCAGTGCTGTGGGCACTCGGTGCTGTGGGCACTCAGTGCTGTGGGTACTCAGTGCTCTGGGCACTCAGAGCTGTGGGCACTCAGTACCATGGTCACACAGCACAGCACTGTGGTCACCCAGCACCATGGACACTCAGTACTGTGGGCACTCGGTGCTATGGGCACTCAGTGCTGTGGACACTCAGTGCTGTGGGCACTCAGTGCTGTGGTCACCCAGCACCATGGACACTCAGTACTGTGGGCACTCAGTGCTGTGGACATTCAGTACTGTGGTCACCCAGCACCGTGGACACTCAGTACTGTGGGCACTCAGTGCTGTGGGCACTCAGTACTGTGGGCACTCAGTGCTGTGGGCACTCGGTGCTGTGGACACTCAGTGCTGTGGACACTCAGTACTGTGGTCACCCAGCATCGTGGACACTCAGTACTGTGGGCACTCAGTGCTGTGGGCACTCAGTACCATGGTCACACAGCACCATGGGCACTCAGTACTGTGGTTACTCAGCATCGTGGGCACTCAGTGCTGTGGTCACTCAGTGCCATGATCACACAGCACTGTGGTCACATGGTGCTGTGGTCACTCAGCACTGTGGTCACTCAGCACTGTGGTCACTCAGCCCTGTGGTCACTCACTGCCACACTCACCCCACACCCCCTCCACACACCCCCACAGTTTATCCCCCCAGAGCAAAGCATCAGGTGTTGAGTAGCAAATGGTTCCCGGTTCCCTTTTTGGGTGAAGGTCCCCGATTGAGGAGGGGTCGCTGCAGTGGGGCTGGGGGGCTGGGGGTGTCCAGCAGCTCCCAGTGACCCCCAGTCCTGTCCCCAGCACGCCCTCCGCCTCGCTGCCTTCGGCCAGCTCCACAAGGTGCTGGGCATGGACCCCCTGCCCTCCAAAATGCCCAAGAAACCAAAGAACGAGAACCCAGTGGATTATACTGGTACGTACTGGGAGGGGATGAGCCCATCCCCGGGGTTTGGGGGGAAATCAGGGGATTTAGGGTTTGTGCTCCTCGCTGCAGTTCAGATCCCGCCCAGCACCACCTACGCAGTGACCCCCATGAAACGACCCATGGAGGAGGACGGGGAGGAGAAATCCCCCAGCAAAAAGAAAAAGAAGATTCAGAAAAAAGGTATTGAGTTAATGAAAGGTAGGTACAGCCTGGGGGGGCTCAGGTGGAGGATTGGGGGGCTGGAAATGGGGGTGCAGGTGTGGGGGGTGGCTGAAATGATTTAAAACTGGGGGATCTGTAAAACTGGGATCGAGGAAAAGATCAGGATTTGTTTGGAATTGGGAAAGAGTGATAGGAGTTGGTGTGAAATAGGGAAAGACTGGTCAGAACTGGTCTGGAATTGGGAAAGATCAATGGGGACTGGTCTGGAATTGGGAAAGATCAACGGGGACTGGTTTGGAATTGGAAAAAATCAATGGGAAATGGTCTGGAATTGGGAAGGACCGATGGGGACTGGTCTGGAATTGGGAAAGGTCAATGGGGTCTGGTCTGGACCTGGGAAAGGTCAATGAGAAATGGTCTGGAATTGGGAAAAGACCAAGTGGAACTGGTCTAAAAAGAGAAAAAACCTGTTGGAACTGGTCTGAAATCACAAAGTACTGGTTAGGGCTGGTCAAAGATGGGAAAAGACCACTCAGAACTGATTTGCAATTGGAAAATACTGATGGGAACTGGTCTGGAGTGGGAACAGCCCCATGGGAGCTGGTCTGGAGTGGGAACAGCCCCATGGGAGCTGGTCTGGAGTGGGAACAGCCCCATGGGAACTGGTCTGGAGTGGGAACAGTCCCATGGGAACTGGTCTGGAGTGGGAACAGTCCCATGGGAGCTGGTCTGGAATGGGAACAGCCCCATGGGAACTGGTCTGGAGTGGAAACAGTCCCATGGGAGCTGGTCTGGAGTGGGAACAGCCCCATGGGAACTGGTCTGGAGTGGGAACAGCCCCATGGGAACTGGTCTGGAATGGGAACAGCCCCATGGGAACTGGTCTGGAATGGGAACAGTCCCATGGGAACTGGTCTGGAGTGGGAACAGCCCCATGGGAACTGGTCTGGAATGGGAACAGTCCCATGGGAACTGGTCTGGAGTGGGAACAGCCCCATGGGAACTGGTCTGGAATGGGAACAGCCCCATGGGAACTGGTCTGGAATAGGAACAGCCCCATGGGAACTGGTCTGGAGTGGGAACAGCCCCATGGGAGCTGGTCTGGAGTGGGAACAGCTCCATGGGAACTGGTCTGGAGTGGGAACAGCCCCATGGGAACTGGTCTGGAGTGGGAACAGTCCCATGGGAGCTGGTCTGGAATGGGAACAGTCCCATGGGAGCTGGTCTGGAGTGGGAACAGCTCCATGGGAACTGGTCTGGAGTGGGAACAGCTCCATGGGAACTGGTCTGGAGTGGGAACAGCCCCATGGGAGCTGGTCTGGAGTGGGAACAGCCCCATGGGAGCTGGTCTGGAGTGGGAACAGCCCCATGGGAACTGGTCTGGAATGGGAACAGCTCCATGGGAGCTGGTCTGGAGTGGGAACAGCCCCATGGGAACTGGTCTGGAGTGGGAACAGCCCCATGGGAACTGGTCTGCAATTAGCAAATGCCCATCAGGACTGGCCTGAAACAAAAAAAAACCAACTGGAACTGGCCCCAAACTGGGAAACACTGGTGTGGAGCCAGCTGTGGTTCTGGGAGGAGCTGCTGCCGGGTCTCAGTGCTGGTTTTTGCCCCGTGCAGAGGAAAAGCTGGAGCCTCCCCAGGCCATGAACGCGCTGATGAAGCTGAACCAGCTCAAACCGGGCCTCCAGTACAAACTGGTGTCCCAGACTGGGCCCGTGCACGCCCCCATCTTCACCATGTCCGTGGAGATCGACGGCAGCACCTTCGAGGCCTCGGGGCCCTCCAAGAAAACAGCCAAGCTGCACGTGGCTGTGAAGGTGGGATGGGAATGGAAATGGGAATGTGGGAATGTGGGAATGGGAATGGGGATATGGGGATATGGGGATATGGGGATGGGAATGGGGATGGGAATGTGGGGATGGGAATGGGAATGGGGATGGGGATGGGGAATGGGAATGTGGGGATGGGAATGGGGAATGGGGATGGGGAATGGGAATGTGGGGATGGGAATATGGGAATGGGAATGGGGATGGGAATGGGGAATGGGGATGGGGAATGGGAATGGGTATGGGGATGGGGATGGGAATGGGGATGGGGAATGGGAATGGGGATGGGAATGGGGATGGGAATGGGGATGGGGAATGGGAATGGGGATGGGGATGGGGAATGGGAATGTGGGGATGGGGATGGGAATGGGAATGGGGATGGGGATGGGGAATGGGAATGTGGGGATGGGAATATGGGAATGGGGATGGGGATGGGAATGGGGACAGGGGATGGGAATGGGGAATGGGAATGGGGACAGGGAATGGGAATGGGGAATGGGAGAGTGGGAATGGGGATATGGGGAATGGGAACGGGGAATGGGAATGAGGAATGGGGAATGGGAATTGGGAATGGGGAATGGGAATGGGGATGGGAATGGGGAATGTGGGTATGGGAAAAGGAATGGGAATGGGAATATGGGAATGGGGATGAGAGAGGGGGGGTGCCAGAGCTCAGCCCCTGAGCTCCCTGTGCCCCCCAGGTGCTGCAGGACATGGGTTTGCCCACGGGGGTGGAGGGCAAGGACTCCGGCAAGGGCGACGAGTCGGCCGAGGAGACGGAGACCAAGCCGGTGGTGGTGGCTCCTCCGCCCGTGGTGGAGGCTGTGACCACACCCACGGCAGCCTCACCACCTTCAGAGCAGAGCCCTGAGGTGAGTGAGGGGACAGGGGGTGGGGGACAGCCTGGGACACTGGCACACTGGCTTTGGGGTCACTGGGACACTGGCACACTGGGTTTGGGGTCACTGGGACACTGGCACACTGGCTTTGGGGTCACTGGGACACTGGCACCACTGGGTTTGGGGTCACTGAGACACTGGCACCACTGCTGCTGGGGGTTTGGGGTCACTGGGACACTGGCACCACTGGGTTTGGGGACACTGGCACCACTGCTGTGGTTTGGGGTCACTGGGACACTGGCACCACTGGGTTTGGGGTCACTGAAACACTGGCACACTGGGTTTGGGGTCACTGAGACACTGGCACCACTGCTGTGGTTTGGGGTCACTGAGACACTGGCACCACTGCTGCTGGGGGTTTGGGGTCACTGGGACACTGGCACCACTGGGTTTGGGGTCACTGGGACACTGGCACCACTGCTGTGGTTTGGAGTCACTGGGACACTGGCACCACTGGGTTTGTGGTCACTGGGACACTGGCACACTGGGTTTGGGGTCACTGGGACACTGGCACCACTGCTGTGGTTTGGGGTCACTGGGACACTGGCACCACTGGCTTTGTGGTCACTGAGACACTGGCACCACTGCTGTGGTTTGGGGTCACTGGGACACTGGCACCACTGCTGTGGTTTGGAGTCACTGGGACACTGGCACACTGGGTTTGGGGTCACTGAGACACTGGCACCACTGCTGCTGGGGGTTTGGGGTCACTAGGACACTGGCACCACTGGGTTTGGGGTTACTGGGACACTGGCACCACTGCTGCTGGGGGTTTGGGGTCACTGAGACACTGGCACCACTGCTGCTGGGGGTTTGGGGTCACTGAGACCCTGGCACACTGGGTTTGGGGTCACTGGGACACTGGCACCACTGCTGCTGGGGGTTTGGGGTCACTGAGACACTGGCACCACTGCTGCTGGGGGTTTGGGGTCACTGAGACACTGGCACACTGGTTTTGGGGTCACTGGGACACTGGCACCACTGGGTTTGGGGTCACTGAGACACTGGCACCACTGCTGCTGGGGGTTTGGGGTCACTGGGACACTGGCACCACTGGGTTTGGGGTCACTGGGACACTGGCACCACTGGGTTTGGGGTCACTGGGACACTGGCACCACTGGGTTTGGGGTCACTGATACACTGGGACTCAGCTCCCTGTGGGGTTTTTGGGACTCAGCTCCCTATGGGTTTTTTTTGGGTTTTTGGGACTCAGCCAGGTTTTGTGTGCCCCCAGAACGTGAAGCAGCAGGGACCAATCCTGACCAAGCACGGCAAGAACCCGGTGATGGAGCTGAACGAGAAGCGGCGCGGGCTCAAGTACGAGCTGATCTCAGAGACCGGAGGGAGCCACGACAAACGCTTCGTCATGGAGGTGAGGGGACACCAGGGACACAGAGCCACCCCAATCACAGCTCCCCAGCTAGGAAAAAAAGAGCTCATCCCCTTGCCCAGAGATTGAACAATAAAATCCACGTGTTGAAGGACAGATTTCTGCCAATAAAGGCAGAAGCTTCTCTTTGAAATGGAGAATGTAAACCCCCTCCCTCCGAATTATTATAGTTTTGAAATTAAGGGGCTCTCAGGCAAAGATATGGGAATAGGGATAACAGTTCTTTACTAGGAAAATTAAAATAGAAATACAGTATTACAAACAACAATCCCCAAACCCTGCCAGAGTCAGAATCCAAGCTGACACCCGTCAGTCAGTCAGGGTGTTGGCACAGTCCCATTCAATGGTGGCTGCATCCTCCTGCAGGGGCAGATGTGGTTCAGCTGGAGCAGTGTTACAGTTTTCCTCTGAAGCTCCAGGGATGATGTGGAAAGGTCTCTGGAATCCAGTGGGAAGAAGGTTCCTTGGAGTCCAAAATCTCAGTTTTTATCTGGGTAGGAAATGTTTGGCTCCTCCCCTGGCTGGAGCATCTCCCAGTGGATGATGTAATTTTATCAGTCATGCACTGGGACTCAATGGCCATTAACAGGAGATATCTCCTGGAGGGAGGATGGACTGTGAAAAGATAAAGAACACTGTCCTACCTGGTTTTTAACACCTGGCCCATTAACAGGAGATATCTCCTGGAGGGAGGATGAGCTGTGGGAAGATAAAGAACACTGCCCTACCTGGTTTTTAACACCTGGCCCATTAACAGGAGATATCTCCTGGAGGGAGGATGAGCTGTGGGAAGATAAAGAACACTGCCCTACCTGGTTTTTAACACCTGGCCCATTAACAGGAGATGTGTCCTGGAGGGAGGATGGGCTGTGAAAAGATAAAGAACACTGCCCTACCTGGTTTTAAACACCTGGCCCATTAACAGGAGATATCTCCTGGAGGGAGGATGAGCTGTGGGAAGATAAAGAACACTGCCCTACCTGGTTTTAAACACCTGGCCCATTAACAGGAGATATCTCCTGGAGGGAGGATGGGCTGTGAAAAGATAAAGAACACTGCCCTACCTGGTTTTAAACACCTGGCCCATTAACAGGAGATATCTCCTGGAGGGAGGATGGGCTGTGAAAAGATAAAGAACACTGCCCTACCTGGTTTTTAACACCTGGCCCATTAACAGGAGATGTGTCCTGGAGGGAGGATGGGCTGTGGGAAGATAAAGATGATTGCCCCAGCTGCTTTAAAGATGGCCCATTAACAGGAGATATCTCCTGGAGGGAGGATGGGCTGTGGGAAGATAAAGAACACTGCCCTGCCTGGATTTTAACACCTGGCCCATTAACAGGAGATGTCTCCTGCAGGGAGGATGAGCTGTGGGAAGATAAAGAACACTGCCCTACCTGGTTTTTAACACCTGGCCCATTAACAGGAGATATCTCCTGGAGGGAGGATGGGCTGTGAAAAGATAAAGAACACTGCCCTACCTGGTTTTAAACACCTGGCCCATTAACAGGACATGTCTCCTGGAGGGAGGATGGGCTGTGGGAAGATAAAGCTGATTGCCCCAGCTGCTTTAAAGATGGCCCATGAGCAGATAAAATGTGCCAGGGAGGAGATGAATCACTGCCCCACCTGATTTAACAATTCACACTTCTGGCCACATCCACCCAACACATTTGTGTTGGGAGGAACCTTTCAAAGCTCATCATTCTGTGACTCAGCTCTGGGATTCCCTGTAGCTCTCCATTCTTTTCCTGCTTCACTGTGTGGTTCCACCCCTTGGCCAGGTGGAGGTGGACGGGCAGAAGTTCCAAGGTGCTGGCTCCAACAAGAAGGTGGCCAAAGCCTACGCGGCGCTGGCCGCGCTGGAGAAGCTGTTCCCGGACGCTCCCGTGGCCATCGAGCAGAACAAGAAGAAAAGAGCCCCTGTCCAGGCCAGGGGTGGCCCCAAATTCCCAGTCAAAGTGAGTGAAACCCACAGTCCCACAGCTCTGGAGTGGGAAAGGAGCAATGGGAGCTGGTGTGGAGTGGGAAAAGCAATGGGAACTGGTCTGGAGTGGGAAAAGAGAGGTGGGAACTGGTCTGGAGGGGGAAAAGAGAGGTGGGAACTGGTCTGGAGGGGGAAAAGCAATGGGAACTGGTCTGGAGTGGGAAAAGAGGGATGGGAGCTGGTCTGGAGTGGGAAAAGAGCAATGGGAACTGGTCTGGAGTGGGAAAAGCAATGGGAACTGGTCTGGAGTGGGAAAGGAGCAGTGGGAGCTGGTGTGGAGTGGGAAAAGAGGGATGGGAACTGGTCTGGAGTGGGAAAAGCAATGGGAACTGGTTTGCAGTGGGAAAAGCAATGGGAACTGGTCTGGAGGGGGAAAAGAGAGATGGGAACTGGTCTGGAGTGGGAAAGGAGCAGTGGGAGCTGGTCTGGAGTGGGAAAAGAGGGATGGGAGCTGGTGTGGAGTGGGAAAAGCAATGGGAACTGGTCTGGAGTGGGAAAAGCAATGGGAATTGGTCTGGAGTGGGAAAAGAGAGATGGGAACTGGTCTGGAGTGGGAAAAGAGCAATGGGAACTGGTCTGGAGTGGGAAAAGCAATGGGAACTGGTCTGGAGTGGGAAAAGAGCGATGGGAACTGGTGTGGAGTGGGAAAAGAGGGATGGGAGCTGGTCTGGAGTGGGAAAAGCAATGGGAGCTGGTTTGGAGTGGGAAAAGAGAGATGGGAACTGGTCTGGAGTGGGAAAAGAGCAATGGGAACTGGTCTGGAGTGGGAAAAGCAATGGGAACTGGTCTGGAGGGAAAAGAGAGATGGGAACTGGTCTGGAGTGGGAAAAGAGCGATGGGAACTGGTGTGGAGTGGGAAAAGAGGGATGGGAGCTGGTCTGGAGTGGGAAAAGCAATGGGAACTGGTCTGGAGTGGGAAAAGAGAGATGGGAACTGGTCTGGAGTGGGAAAAGAGCAATGGGAACTGGTCTGGAGTGGGAAAAGCAATGGGAACTGGTCTGGAGTGGGAAAAGAGCGATGGGAACTGGTGTGGAGTGGGAAAACTCTGGGGTCTGACTCTGGGGTGACTCTCCAGCCCCTGGCTCTGGGGCCTGATCCTTTTCTGGGACTGGGAGCAGATCACACCCCTTGGAACCCCAAACCCCACAAGGTTCTGCAGTAAAACCTCAGGATTTGGACGTGCCCAAATATTGTCTCCCCCTCTTCGGGGTGGCTCTCACTCCTGGGATAGCGCCGTCCTGTTTCTGGAGAGTTTTTTTTTGGGATTTCCCGAAAACCCCCAGCTCCAGGTGACCCCCTGTGTCCCCTCCCCTTTGTCCCCACAGCAGCACAACCCAGGCTTTGGGATGGGGGGCGGCCCCATGCACAACGAGGCGCCCCCACCCCCCAACATGCGGGGCCGAGGCCGCGGCGGCAACATGAGGGGCCGGGGGCGAGGCCGGGGCGGCTACGGGGGCAACCACGGCGGCTACCTGAACACAGGTGAGGGCCAGCAGCAGGGCTGGGGGCCACAGCCCCCCCCTGGCAGCCTGGGGGTGGGGGTGTCCTTGGCTCCTGGATGTTCTAGAACCTTCCATGAAGGGGTGACACCCCCCACTCAGCATTGTGGGTTTGGGTTCTGGATGTTCCAGAGCCCCACCCCCCCAAATTCCTGTGAGGGATCAAATCCTCCTCTGGCTTTGTGTTCATGGATCTTGAAGATTCCAGAGCCCCCCCACATTCCTGTGAGGGATCAAATCCCCCTCTGGCTTTTTGTCCATGGATCTTGGAGATTCCAGAGCCCCCCAAATTCCTGTGAGGGATCAAATCCTCCTCTGGCTTTGTGTTCATGGATCTTGAAGATTCCAGAGCCCCCCACATTCCTGTGAGGAAATAAATCCTCTTCTGGGTTGTCAGTGGCTTCTGGATGTTCCAGAACCTTCCATGGGGGAGTGGCCCCCCCTTCTCTCCCCTCTGGTATTGTGTCCGTGGTTCCTGGATGCTCCAGAGCCCCCCAAATCCCTGTGAGGGATCAAATCCCCCTCTGGCTTTGTGTTCATGGATCTTGGACATTCCAGAGCCTTCCATGGGATAGTGACCCCTGCTCTGGTATTGTATCCATGGCTCTTGCATGTTCCAGAACCTTCCATTTCCCTCCAGCATTGTGGGAGTGGGTCCTGGGCATTCCAGAGCCCCCCAAATCCCTGTGAGGGATCAAATCCCCCTCTGTTTTTTTGTCCATGACTCCTGGATTTCCCAGGGCCCCCCATGTGGGGAATGACTCCCCCAGATCCCCTGGGATCTCTGTTCACTCCAACATTTTCTCCTCCTGCTCCAGGATCCGGGTACGGCAGCTACGGCTACGGAGGGAACTCTGCCACTGCTGGCTACAGTGAGTGCTCGTTGCCTTTTGCCTGCTGGGATCACTGGGATGGGAGATCCCTGCTGGGATCACTGGGATGGGTCTGGATGGGAGATCCCTGCTGGGATCACTGGGATGGGTCTGGATGGGAGATCCCTGCTGGGATCACTGGGATGGATCTGGATGGGAGATCCCTGCTGGGATCACTGGGATGGGTCTGGACAGGAGATCCCTGCTGGGATCACTGGGATGGGTCTGGATGGGAGATCCCTGCTGGGATCACTGGGATGGGTCTGGATGGGAGATCCCTGCTGGGATCACTGGGATGGGTCTGGATGGGAGATCCCTGCTGGGATCACTGGGATGGGTCTGGATGGGAGATCCCTGCTGGGATCACTGGGATGGGTCTGGATGGGAGATCCCTGCTGGGATCACTGGGATGGGAGATCCCTGCTGGGATCACTGGGATGGGTCTGGATGGGAGATCCCTGCTGGGATCACTGGGATGGGTCTGGATGGGAGATCCCTGCTGGGATCACTGGGATGGGTCTGGATGGGAGATCCCTGCTGGGATCACTGGGATGGGGAGATCCCTGCTGGGATCACTGGGATGGGGAGATCCCTGCTGGGATCACTGGGATGGGTCTGGATGGGAGATCCCTGCTGGGATCACTGGGATGGGGAGATCCCTGCTGGGATCACTGGGATGGATCACAGGGAGATCCCTGCTGGGATCACTGGGATGGGTCTGGATGGGAGATCCCTGCTGGGATCACTGGGATGGATCTGGATGGATCCTGCTGGGATCACTGGGATGGATCACAGGGAGATCCCTGCTGGGATCACAGGGATGGATCACAGGGAGATCCCTGCTGGGATCACTGGGATGGATCACAGGGAGATCCCTGCTGGGATCACTGGGATGGATCATAGGGAGATCCCTGCTGGGATCACTGGGATGGATCACAGGGAGATCCCTGCTGGGATCACTGGGATGGGTCTGGATGGATCCTGCTGGGATCACTGGGATGGATCTGGATGGGAGATCCCTGCTGGGATCACTGGGATGGATCACAGGGAGATCCCTGCTGAGATCACTGGGATGGATCACAGGGAGATCCCTGCTGGGATCACTGGGATGGATCACAGGGAGATCCCTGCTGGGATCACTGGGATGGATCATAGGGAGATCCCTGCTGGGATCACTGGGATGGATCACAGGGAGATCCCTGCTGGGATCACTGGGATGGGTCTGGATGGGAGATCCCTGCTGGGATCACTGGGATGGATCTGGATGGATCCTGCTGGGATCACTGGGATGGATCACAGGGAGATCCCTGCTGGGATCACGGGGATGGGTCTGGATGGGAGATCCCTTTGGGATCACTGGGATGGATCACAGGGAGATCCCTGCTGGGATCACTGGGATGGATCACAGGGAGATCCCTGCTGGGATCACTGGGATGGATCACAGGGAGATCCCTGCTGGGATCACTGGGATGGGTCTGGATGGATCCTGCTGGGATCACTGGGATGGATCTGGATGGGAGATCCCTGCTGGGATCACTGGGATGGGTCTGGATGGGAGATCCCTGCTGGGATCACTGGGATGGATCACAGGGAGATCCCTGCTGGGATCACTGGGATGGATCTGGATGGGAGATCCCTGCTGGGATCACTGGGATGTATCTGGATGGATCCTGCTGGGATCACTGGAATGGATCAGGGTGGGAGATCCCTGCTGGGATCACTGGGATGGATCTGGATGGATCCTGCTGGGATCACAGGGATGGATCCCTCTGGGATCACTGGGATGGATCACTGGGAGATCCCTTCTGGAGTTCCTGACACTGTTTTGAGTGCGAATCCATCCCAGGGGTGTCTCCACATGCAGGATCTGCCTGGGAACGGCCCCACAGGCACAAACCCACTGGGGTCCCGGGTTTCCAAGGCGTCTCCATCCCCTCCAGACCCCAAAAACCTGCCCCTCCCTCCCCTGGTGGAGCAACACTGACCCCCCTCTCCACCCCAGGCCAGTTCTACAGCAACGGTGGCCACTCCAACTCGGGGGGCGGCGGCGGCGGCGGCTCCTCGGGCTACGGCTCCTATTACCAGGGGGGCGACGGCTACAGCGGGGCCCCCGCGCCCCCCAAGCACGGCGGCAAGAAGCAGCAGCACGGGGGGGGCCAGAAGGGCTCCTACAGCTCCGGCTACGGCGGCCACCAGGGCCAGCAGCCCTACGGGCAGGGCCAGTACGGCGGCTACGGCCCCGGGCAGGGCAAGCAGAAGGGCTACGGGCACGGCCAGGGCGGCTACTCGTACTCCAACTCGTACAACTCGCCAGGAGGGGGCTCTGACTACAGCTACGAGAGCAAATACAGTGAGTGATGGGGGGTTTGTGGGGGTTTGGGGTCTGACTGCAGCTATGAGAGCAAATACAGTGAGTGATGGGGGGTTTGGGGTCTGACTGCAGCTACGAGAGCAAATACAGTGAGTGACAGCAGGGACAGGGGGTTTGGGGTTGGATTTGGGGTCTGACTGCAGCTACGAGAGCAAATACAGTGAGTGATGGGGGGGACAGGGGGGTTTGGGGGGGTTTGGGGTCTGACTGCAGCTACGAGAGCAAATACAGTGAGTGATGGTGGGGATGGGGGTTTGGGGGGGTTTGGGGTCTGCCTGCAGCTATGAGAGCAAATACAGTGAGTGACAGCAGGGACAGGGGATTTGGGGAGATTTGGGGTTGGATTTGGGGTCTGACTGCAGCTACGAGAGCAAATACAGTGAGTGATGGGGGGTTTGTGGGGGTTTGGGGTCTGACTGCAGCTACGAGAGCAAATACAGTGAGTGACAGCAGGGACAGGGGGTTTGGGGTTGGATTTGGGGTCTGACTACAGCTATGAGAGCAAATACAGTGAGTGATGGGGGGTTTGGGGTCTGACTACAGCTACGAGAGCAAATACAGTGAGTGACAGCAGGGACAGGGGGTTTGGGGGGGTTTGGGGTCTGACTGCAGCTATGAGAGCAAATACAGTGAGTGATGGGGGGGACAGGGGGGTTTGGGGTCTGACTGCAGCTACGAGAGCAAATACAGTGAGTGATGGTGAGGATGGGGGTTTGGGGTTGGATTTGGGGTCTGACTGCAGCTATGAGAGCAAATACAGTGAGTGACAGCAGGGACAGGGGGTTTGGGGTTGGATTTGGGGTCTGACTACAGCTATGAGAGCAAATACAGTGAGTGACAGCAGGGACAGGGGGTTTGGGGAGATTTGGGGTTGAATTTGGGGTTGGGATCAGGGTTGGGGTTGAATTTGGGGTTGGGATTGGATTTGGGGTCGGGGTTGGATTTGGGATTGGGATCAGGGTTGGGGTTGGGATCAGCATTGGGGTTTGGGTTGGGATTGGGGTCAGAGTAGGGGTTGAGGTTGGGGTGTCCCAGTAGCTCCCAGTTAACCCTGGGTGCTGCCACCAGCCCTTCCCAGCAACTCCTAAGGACTCCCAGTGTGCCCCAGTGACTCCCAGTGTGTCCCAGTGACTCCCAGTTAACCCTGGGTGCTGTTCCCAGACTTTCCCAGCAGCTCCCAGTCAACTCCAGGTGCTGCACCCAGTGTATCCCAGCCACTCCCAGTGTGTCCCAGTCACTCCCAGTGTGTCCCAGTCACTCCCAGTGTGTCCCAGTCACTCCCAGCTGCCCCTCCTGGAGCTGGAACTGGGATTTTGAGAAGGATTGGGACCAAATCCCTCGATTTGGGGCTGGGCTGAGTCAGTGCCAGGGAGAGGGGACAGAGCAGGGTGGGGTGAGGATCCCCCAAATCCCCCTGGAACTGGGGGTCCCCTGGGGGTCCAGTTGAACCCGGGGGTCTCTCCCACACCCTCACCCCCATTTTGATTTTTTGGGGTCCCTCACCCCCATTTAGGTTTTTTGGGGTCCCTCACCCCGTTTTCCCCTCAATTGCAGGTTACAGCAGGTTTTTGAGGTCCCTCACCCCATTTTCCCCCCTCAATTGCAGGTTTTTGGGGTCCCTCACTCCCATTTAGGTTTTTGGGGTCCCTCACCCCATTTTCCCCCCCTCAATTGCAGGTTACAGCAGGTTTTTGGGGTCCCTCACCCCGTTTTTCCCCTCAATTGCAGGTTACAGCAGGTTTTTGGGGTCCCTCACCCCGTTTTTCCCCTCAATTGCAGGTTACAGCAGCAGCAGTGGCCGTGGTGGTGGCAGCAGCTACTCGGGGGGCGGCTCCTACAGCTCGGGCTCCCACGGGGGCTACGGGGGCTCGGGGGGCTCGGGGGGCTCCTCCTACCAAGGTAAGGCAGGTCAGTACGGGATGGGCCCAGGGGAGGGGCTGGGGGTGCACAGGGACTAACTCTGCTCTTCCTCTTCCTCCTCTTCCTCCTCTTCATCCTCCTCCATTCTCCTATTCTTCCTCTTCTTCCTTCTTCTCCTCCTCTTCCTCCTTCTCCTCCTTCTCCTCCTCCTCTTCCCTCTTCTTTCTCCACTTTTTCCTCTTTCTTCTCCTCCTCCTTCGTCCTCTCTCTCATCATCCTCCTCCTCTTCCTCCTTCTCCTTGTCCTCCTCCTCCTTCCTCCTCCTTCCTCCTTCTACCTCCTCCTCCTTCATCCTCCTTTATCCTCCTTCATCCTCCTCCTCCTATTTCTCCTCTTCCTCTTCTTTTCTCTCTTCCTTCTTCTCATTCTCCTCCTCCTTCATCCTCCTCCTCTTTCTCCACTTTCTCCTCTTTCTTCTCCTCCTCCTTCATCCTCTCTTCGTCCTCCTCTTCCTCCTTTTCCTTCATCCTCCTCCACCTCCTTCTCCTTGTCCTCCTCGTCCTCCTCCTTCCTCCTCTTTCTCCTTCTCCTCTTCCTCCCTCTACCTCCTCCTGTTCCCTCTTCTTTCTCCACTTTCTCCTCTTTCTTCTCTTCCTCCTTCCTCCTCCTTCATCCTCTCATCGTCTTCCTCCTCCTCTTCCTCCTTCTCCTTCATCCTCCTCCTCCTCCTTCCTCCTCCTCCTTCCTCCTTCTTCTACCTCCTCTTCCTTCATCCTCCTTTATCCTCTTCATCCTCCTCCTCTTTCTCCTCTTCCTCCTCCTCCTCCTTCTCCTCCTCCTTCATCCTCCTTCTCCTCCTCCTTCATCCTCCTTCCTCCTCCTCCTTCTCCTCCTCCTTCTTCCTCCTCCTTCATCCTCCTTCATCCTCCTCCACCTCCTTCTCCTTGTCCTCCTCCTCCTTCTCCTACTTCCTCCTTCTACCTCCTCTTCCTTCATCCTCCTTCATCCTCCTCTTTCTCCTCTTCCTCCTCTTTCCTCTCTTCCTTCTTCTCATTCTCCTCTTCCTTCATCCTCCTCCTCTTTCTCCTCTTTCTTCTCCTCCTCCTTCATCCTCTCTTCGTCCTCCTCTTCCTCCTTTTCTTTCATCCTCCTCCACCTCCTTCTCCTTGTCCTCCTCCTCCTTCCTCCTTCTTCTACCTCCTCCTCCTTCATCCTCCTTCATCCTCCTCCTCCTCCTCTTTCTCCTCTTCCTCCTCCTCCTTCTTCATTCTCCTCCCCCTCCTCCTCCTCCTCCTCTCCTTCATCCTCCTCCTCCTCCTCCTTCATCCTCCTTTATCCTCCTCATCCTCCTTCTCCTTCATACTCCTCCACCTCCTTCTCCTTGTCCTCCTCCTCCTTCTCCTACTTCCTCCTTCTACCTCCTCTTCCTTCATCCTTCTCCTCTTCCTCCTCTTCTTTCTCTTCTTCCTCCTCTTTCCTCTCTTCCTTCTTCTCATTCTCCTCCTCCTCATCCTCCTTCCTCCTCCTCCTTCTCATCCTCCTTCCTCCTCCTCCTTCTTCATTCTCCTCCCCCTCCTCCTTCATCCTCCTTCTCCTCCTCCTTCATCCTTCTTTATCCTCCTCATCGTCCTCCTCTTTCTCCTCTTCCTCCTCTTTTCTCTCTTCCTTCTTCTCATTCTCCTCCTTCTTCATTCTCCTCCCCTTCCTCCTCCTCCTCCTTCATCCTCCTTTATCCTCCTCATCCTCCTCTTTTCTCTCTTCCTCCTCCTCCTCCTCCTCCTCCCCTCCCACAGGTGGTTACTCCTCCCAGTCCAACTACAGCTCCCCCGGCTCCCAGAACTACAGCGGCGCCCCGAGCTCGTACCAGGCGTCGCAGGGCGGCTACGGCAGGAGCGAGCACAGCATGAGTTACCAGTACAGATAAACCCCAAAACACCCCAAATCCGCCCCAAATCCACCCCAAATCCCCCCCAAATCCCAGCATTTCCTCCCCCCCCCCATCCCCTTGCTCTGTGTGACCCCGTCACCGCCCTGGGCCTCTATTTAATGGGTCGTAGTTGCCACGACGACTTGGTCTAAATAGGATTATTATTATTATTTTTGGGATTTTTTTTTTTTTTTTGTTTTGTTTTGTTTTTGGGTTTTTTTTTGTTTTTTTTTTGGAAGTCCAAATTCCAGAGCCTTTTCCCAGGCCTCAGCTGGGGGAGGGGCCCTCGTTGTTCTGCTTTTGTGAAGTGCGTTAAAAAGGAGCTTTTTTCGGTATTTTCTGGCTTTGGTGGTTTCAGGTTTTTTGGGGAATGGGGTCGGGGCGGGGGAGGTGAATAAACCCAAAATTTGGGATAGTTGGGGCTCACAAGGTGTTGTTCTGCACCTCCAATTTGGAGGAATCCCATAAAAAAAACCTCCAAATTCTGAGTATTTGTTCCTAAAACCCCTTCAGGTCAGAGTACTGGGGCTGTACTGGGGCCAAACTGGGGCTGAAATTGAGCTGAACTGGGGCTGAAGTGGGGTCAAAGTGGGGCCAAACTGGGGCTGAACTGGGGACATTCTGGGGCTGAACTGGGGATGAACTGGGGACATTCTGGGGCCAAACTGGGGACATTCTGGGGCTGAACTGGGGCCAAACTGGGAACATTTTGGGGCTAACTGGGGCTAAAATTGAGCTGAACTGGGGGTGAACTTGAGCTGAACTGGGTTCTCATGGCTCCACTGGATGAGCCTCGTGCCGGTGGAGGTGGACCCTGGACCCTGCCAGGAACAGAGCTGGGAATGGGGCACGGCCTGGCAAACACCAGTAACGGAACTGGGAACGGGGCAGGGCCTGGCAAACACCAGTAACGGAACTGGGAACGGGGCAGGGCCTGGCAAACACCGGGAATGGAACTGGGAACGGGGCAGGGCCTGGCAAACACCAGTAACGGAACTGGGAACGGGGCAGGGCCTGGCAAACACCAGGAACTGAGCTGGGAACGGGGCACGGCCTGGCAAACACCAGTAACGGAACTGGGAACGGGGCAGGGCCTGGCAAACACCAGTAACGGAACTGGGAACGGGGCAGGGCCTGGCAAACACCGGGAATGGAACTGGGAACGGGGCAGGGCCTGGCAGACACCAGTAACGGAACTGGGAACGGGGCAGGGCCTGGCAAACACCAGTAACGGAACTGGGAACAGGGCAGGGCCTGGCAAACACCGGGAATGGAACTGGGAATGAGGCAGGGCCTGGCAAACACCAGTAACGGAACTGGGAACGGGGCAGGGCCTGGCAAACACCGGGAATGGAACTGTGAACGGGGCACGGCCTGGCAAACACCAGTAACGGAACTGGGAATGGGGCACGGCCTGGCAAACACCAGTAACGGAACTGGGAACGGGGCAGGGCCTGGCAAACACCGGGAACGGAACTGGGATTGGGACAGAGCCTGGCAAACACCGGGAATGGAACTGGGAATGGGGCACGGCCTGGCAAACACCGGGAATGGAACTGGGAACGGGGCAGGGCCTGGCAAACACCAGTAACGGAACTGGGAACGGGGCACGGCCTGGCAAACACCAGTAACGGAACTGGGAATGGGGCAGGGCCTGGCAAACACCAGTAACGGAACTGGGAACGGGGCAGGGCCTGGCAAATACCGGGAATGGAACTGGGAACGGGGCAGGGCCTGGCAAACACCGGGAATGGAACTGGGAACGGGGCAGGGCCTGGCAAACACCGGGAATGGAACTGGGAACGGGGCAGGGCCTGGAAAACACCAGTAACGGAACTGGGAACGGGGCAGGGCCTGGCAAACACCGGGAATGGAACTGGGAACGGGGCAGGGCCTGGCAAACACCGGGAATGGAACTGGGAATGGGGCAGGGCCTGGCAAACACCAGGAATGGAACTGGGAACGGGGCAGGGCCTGGCAAACACCGGGAATGGAACTGGGAACGGGGCAGGGCCTGGCAAACACCGGGAATGGAACTGGGAACGGGGCAGGGCCTGGCAAACACCGGGAATGGAACTGGGAACAGGGCACGGCCTGGCAAACACCAGTAACGGAACTGGGAACGGGGCAGGGCCTGGCAAACACCGGGAATGGAACTGGGAACGGGGCAGGGCCTGGCAAACACCGGGAACAGAGCTGGGAACGGGGCAGGGCCTGGCAAACACCAGTAACGGAACTGGGAACGGGGCAGGGCCTGGCAAACACCAGTAACGGAACTGGGAACGGGGCAGGGCCTGGCAAACACCGGGAACGGAACTGGGAATGGGGCACGGCCTGGCAAACACCGGGAATGAGGCAGGGCCTGGCAAACACCGGGAATGAGGCAGGGCCTGGCAAACCCCCCAAAACGTGCCCAGAGCGATCCCACTCCCGCCCCACACCCCTGCCCAGCCCCGCTCCATCGGCCCAGACGAGGCTCCAGCCCTTTTATTACAAACATCAAATATAACTTAACACAGCAACGCCAAATCCCCGGTCCTGGCACGTCCCGGCTCAACCCTTCAACATCCAACCACAGCAAAACACAATCACAGCAAAACCAACCACAGCAAAACACAACCATAGCAAAACCAACCACAGCAAAACCAACCACACCAAAACCAACCACACCAAAACCAACCACACCAAAACCAATCACAGCAAAACACAACCACAGCAAAACCAACCACAGCAAAACCAACCACACCAAAACCAACCATAGCAAAACCAACCACAGCAAAACCAACCACACCAAAACCCAATCACAGCAAAACCAACTACACCAAAACCAACCACAGCAAAACCCAACCACACCAAAACCAACCACAGCAAACCAACCACACCAAAACCAATCACAGCAAAACACAACTACACCAAAACCAAGCACACCAAAGCCCAACCATAGCAAAACCAACCACAGCAAAAACCAACCACACCAAAACCAACCACACCAAAACCAACCACAGCAAAGCCCAATCACAGCAAAACCAACCATAGCAAAACCAACCACAGCAAAACCAACCACACCAAAACCAACCATAGCAAAACCAAACCACAGCAAAACCCAACCATAGCAAAACCCAACCATAGCACAAACCCAACCACACCAAAACACAACTACACCAAAACCAACCACAGCAAAACCAACCACAGCAAAACCAACCACAGCAAAACCCAACCATAGCAAAACCAACCACACCAAAACCAAGCACAGCAAAACCAAGCACAGCAAAACCAACCACAGCAAAAACCAACCATAGCAAAACCAACCATAGCAAAACCCAATCACAGCAAAACCCAATCACACCAAAACCCAACCATAGCAAAACCCAATCACAGCAAAACCAACCACACCAAAACCCAACCATAGCAAAACCAACCACACCAAAACCCAACCACACCAAAACCAACCATAGCAAAACCAACCACACCAAAACCAACCACACCAAAACCAACCACAGCAAAACCAACCACACCAAAACCCAACCATAGCAAAACCAACCACACCAAAACCAACCACACCAAAACCAACCACAGCAAAACCCAACCACACCAAAACCAATCACACCAAAACACAACTACACCAAAACCAACCACACCAAAACCCAATCACAGCAAAACCCAATCACACCAAAACCCAACCATAGCAAAACCCAATCACAGCAAAACCAACCACACCAAAACCCAACCATAGCAAACCCAACCGCACCAAAACCCAACCACAGCAAAACCCAACCACAGCAAAACCCAACCACAGCAAAACCCAACCACATCAAAACCCAACCACAGCAAAACCCAACCATACCAAACCCAACCGCACCAAAACCAACTGCACCAAAACCCAACCACACCAAAACCAACCACAGCAAAACCAACCACACCAAAACCAAATCACACCAAACCCACCCGCACCAGAACCCACCCACACCTCAGGGGACGAACGGACGGAGCAGCAGCTCCAAATCCTGCGGCTCAGAGGGACGGGACCGTCCCAGGGAGGGACAGAACCAGAACCGTGTCCTCAGCAACACCCAGACGGCGGCGTCACCGCGGTGACAGTCAGTGTGACAGGGGGACAACACCCCTAAGGACACCTGATGGAGTCGTTCCGAAAGTGCGGCCACACGCGCAGCAGGTCCTGCGGCCAGTAGTGGTGCACCATCACCAGCCGCGAGAAGCGGCACTTGTCGTAGTCCAGCCGGTACATGTTGAAGGCGCCGGGCGGCGGGTCGGTGACGCCAACGCCCAGGGCGTGCAGGCAGATGCCCACGAACGCGTCCTCCATGTTGATGACGGGCAGCAGCTGCGCCACGGCGAACACCCGCAGCGCCAGGTCGGCCGACAGCACGTAGGCCGGCCCGCCGCAGTACGGCGGGTACGTGTCGTTGGGGTAGACGTCCCGCGGCACGAACCACTTGTAGGCTCGGTTCCGCAGCGGCCCCGTGTGCCGGTACACGTAGCCCGTCAGGAAATCCGTCCTGACCGGCCGCAGCAGCCGCCACAGGAACTCCAGGTTGAGGAAGACGTCGTGGTCGGCCTTCATCACGTAGCTGGCGTTGGGGCAGAAGCGGCTCACCCACTCCAGCCCCATCAGCGTCTTGAGCGTCAGGTTGTTGTAGGTGTCGAGGAAATCCTGCTGGATGAGGTCCTGGTGCAGCTCGTCCTCCTCCTGCAGCACCGGGCGCAGCTCGGCGCCGAAGCGCGGGTGCAGCCCCAGCAGGAAGAGGCGCAGCACGCTCAGCCCCGGCACGGCGCTCTCGTCGCCCCAGGTGCGGCGCACGGCCTGGCGGGCGGCCAGGTCGGCCGGAGAGGTGACCACCAGCAGCACCAGGAACGGCGCCCGCCGCCGGCACTTGTCGGGGTGGTTGAGCAGGAAGCGGTACGGGTGCGGGTACGGCGGCTGCAGCGGGTGCCGCGTGGGCCGCGGGGCCGGCGTGGCGTTGGCGTCGCGGTGTGAAACGGGGCTGGGGGCCGCGGGGGTGGCGCCGGGAGGGGGCGGCGGGCGCTGGGAGTGCAGGGCCAGCAGGGCCAGCGCCGCGGCCAGCGGCAGCAGCAGCAGGCGGCACGGCGGGGGCAGCTTCATGGGCACCTGCGGGAGAGAGAGGGGTGCGGTGGGCACGGGGCGGGACCGCGAGCGGCGGCACCGAACCCCACGGAACCAGAACCGCCAGTGGTACCAGAACCCCACGGGACCAGAACTAAACTGGGACCAGAACCCCACGGGACCAGAACCCCACTGGGACCAGAACCCCACTGGGACCAGAACCCCACTGGGACCAGAACTCCACTGGCACCGGAACCCCACGGGACCAGAACCCCACTGGGACCAGAACCAAACTGGGACCAGAAACCCCACTGGGACCAGAATCCCAGCGGCACCAGAACCCCACGGGACCAGAACCGCCAGTGGTACCAGAACCCCACGGGACCAGGACCAAACTGGGACCACAACCCCACGGGACCAGGATCCCACTGGGACCAGAACCCCACTGGGACCAGAATCCCACGGGACCAGAACCCCACTGGGACCAGAACCCCAGCGGCACCAGAACCTCATGGGACCAGAATCCCACGGGACCAGAACCCCACTGGGACCAGAACCCCAGTGGCACCGGAACCCCACGGGACCAGAACCCCACGGGACCAGGATCCCACGGGACCAGAACCAAACTGTGACCAGAATCCCACGGGACCAGAACCCCACTGGCAAAAATCCCATCAGCACCAGAATCCCAGCAGTACCAGAGCCCCACTGGCAAAAATCCCACTGGTAGGAGAATTCCACTGGCAAAAATCCCATTGGCACTAGAATTCCCACCAGCACCAGAACCCGACTGGTATCAGAATCCTACTGGCACCAGAACCCCACCAGCAAGAATCCCACTGGTACCAGAATCCCACCGGTACCAGAATCCCACCGGTACCAGAATCCCACTGGTACCAGAATCCCACTGGTACCAGAATCCCACTGGTACCAGAATCCCACCGGTACCAGAATCCCACCAGTACCAGAATCCCACCGGTACCAGAATCCCACTGGTACCAGAATCCCACCAGTACCAGAACCGCACCAGTACCGCGCCCCCTCCCCATTCCCGGTCCCCTCTGTGCCCCCTCCCCATTCCCGGTCCCCCCCGCGCCCCCCGCCCCGGTCCCGATAAGGTTCCGGCTCCGGCTGCGATAAGGGCGGGAGGCGCCGCCGGGGGCCCTCCAGTTCCACCAGTCTGACCAGTTTGGGGGTCCTGGGGCTGAGTCCAGTCCATCCCAGTTCACCCCTGGGCTTTCCCAGTTCATCCCAGTTCTCCCCCAGTTGCCTGGGCGCTTCCCAGTTCAGTCTGGTGGCTCCCAGTCCGTTCCAAGCGCACACTCCAGTCCCTCCCAGTCCCTCCCAGTCGCTCCCAGTTCCCCCAGCGCTGGGCGTCCCTCGCTGTCACAGGGTGGGACAGACGGACAAAGGGACAAAGGGCGGCAGCGGCTGCCGGGAACGGCGTCCCTGGAAACCCCAACCCCCACCCTCCCAACTGGGACCCTCCCAGTGCCTCCCAGTTAACCCCGGCTGCTGCTCCCAGCCCTTCCCAGTGCGTCCCAGTGCCTCCCAGTCAACCCCAGGTGCTGCTCCCACCCTTTCCCAGTGACTCCCAGTTAAACCCAAGTGCATCCCAGTCACTCATAGTGACTCCCAGTAGCTCCCAGTTAACCCTAGGTGCTGCTCCCAGTCCTCCCCAGTGGCTTCCAGTGATTCCCAGTAGCTCCCAGTTAAACCTGGGTGCTCCCCCCAGTGTTTCCCAGTGACTCCCAGTAGCTTCCAGTGACTTCCACGGGCTCCCAGTAGCTCCCAGTTGCTCCCAGTTAATTCTAGGTGCTTCTCCCAGTGTGTCCCAGTGACTCCCAGTTCACTCCAGGTGCCAGTCCCACCCCTTTCCCAGTGGCACCCAGTCAATTCCAGCGTGTCCCAGTGACCCCCAGTGGCTCCCAGTTCACTCCAGCACAGCTCCCAGCCTTTCCCAGTGGCTCCCAGTCACTCCCAGCGTGTCCCAGTAGCTCCCAGTTCACTCCAGGCACAGCTCCCAGTCACTCCCAGTGGCTCCCAGCATGTCCCAGTCACTCCCAGTGGCTCCCAGTCACTCCCAGTTACTCCCAGTGGCTCCCAGTTCACTCCAGCACAGCTCCCAGCCTTTCCCAGTGGTTCCCAGTCAATCCCAGCGTGTCCCAGTGGCTCCCAGTTCATTCCAGGCACAGCTCCCAGTAACTCCCAGTGGCTCCCAGTGTGTCCCAGTCACTCACAGTAGTTCCCAGTTCACTCCAGCACAGCTCCCAGCCCTTCCCAGTGGCTCCCAGTCATTCCCAGTGGCTCCCAGTCACTCCCAGCGTGTCCCAGTGGCTCCCAGTAGCTCCCAGTTCACTCCAAGCACAGCTCCCAGTCACTCCCAGTGGCTCCCAGCATGTCCCAGTCACTCCCAGTGGCTCCCAGTCACTCCCAGCGTGTCCCAGTTACTCCCAGTGGCTCCCAGTTCACTCCAGCACAGCTCCCAGCCACTCCCAGTGGCTCCCAGTCAATCCCAGCATGTCCCAGTGGCTCCCAGTTCATTCCAGGCACAGCTCCCAGTCACTCCCAGTGGCTCCCAGTTCACTCCAGCACGGCTCCCAGCCTTTCCCAGTGGCTCCCAGTCACTCCCAGCATATCCCAGTCACTCACAGTAGTTCCCAGTTCACTCCAAGTGCCAGTTCCAGCCTTTCCCAGTGGCTCCCAGTCACTCACAGCGTGTCCCAGTGACTCCCAGTCACTCCCAAGCATGTCCCAGTCACTCCCAGTGGCTCCCAGTTCACTCCAGCACAGCTCCCAGCCTTTCCCAGTGGTTCCCAGTCAATCCCAGCGTGTCCCAGTGGCTCCCAGTTCACTCCAGGCACAGCTCCCAGTCACTCCCAGTGGCTCCCAGCGTGTCCCAGTCACTCCCAGTGGCTCCCAGTCACTCCCAGCGTGTCCCAGTGACTCCCAGTGGCTCCCAGTTCACTCCAGCACAGCTCCCAGCCTTTCCCAGTGGCTCCCAGTCAATCCCAGCGTGTCCCATTGGCTCCCAGTTCACTCCAGCACAGCTCCCAGTCACTCCCAGTAACTCCCAGTCACTCCCAGTAGTTCCCAGTTCACTCCAGCACAGCTCCCAGTCCTTCCCAGTGCTCCCAGTCACTCCCAGCTCCCAGTAACTCCCAGTAACTCCCAGTCACTCACAGTAGTTCCCAGTTCACTCCAGCACAGCTCCCAGCCCTTCCCAGTGCTCCCAGTTCCCGCCCGCGCTGCTCTGTGGCCGCCGTGCCCGCGGGCTCAGAAATGTGCGGGCGCAGGTGACGCAGGTGCCACACCCGGGCGGGGCCCCGCCCCGGCCACACCCACCCAAACTTCCTGCTGCGGCCAGGGGTGACACCGAGTGACGTCACCCAACAGGTGTCACCGCGGCCACCGCACACGCAGGTGACACCGAGCTCAGGTGTCCCTGCCACCCCAGCCCAGTGGGACAGAGGGACAAAGGGACAGAGGGACAAAGGCCACCGTGGGAACGGGAAATGTCACCCAAGGGAGAACCGGGAATGTCGCCTGCGGGAATTCCCCTCCCGCAGTTCCGGGATTCCCCATTTCCAAAGTCCCAAAATCCCAAAATGTGTCCCCAAAATGTGTCCCCAAAATGTGTCCCCAGCCCCATTTGGAACCACAGGACCCGTTTCCTTTCCAGACTCTTTTATTTCCCACCCTTTAAAAAACCCCAAAATAGTAAAAAAACCGCAAAAAAAAAAAAGTATAAAAATACAGAGAGGAGGACAAAGGTGGGGGGTGAGAACGGGGGGGGCTCCCCTCAATCCAGGGGGGTTCCCAGGAATCCTGGGAAGGTTCTGGGGGGCTCCCCTCAATTCAGGGGGTGCTCCCCTCAACCCAGGGGGGTTCTGGGGGGGCTCCCCTCAATCCAGGCTGACCCCCCCCTCAATCCAGGGGGGTTCTGGGGGGGCTCCCCTCAATCCAGGCTGATCCCCCCTCAACCCAGGGGGGTTCTGGGGGGGCTCCCCTCAATCCAGGCTGATCCCCCCTCAGCCCAGGGGGGTTCTAGGGGGGCTCCCCTCAATCCAGGCTGATCCCCCCTCAACCCAGGGGGGTTCTGGGGGGGCTCCCCTCAATCCAGGCTGACCCCCCCCTCAATCCAGGGGGGTTCTAGGGGGGCTCCCCTCAATCCAGGCTGATCCCCCCTCAGCCCAGGGGGGTTCTAGGGGGGCTCCCCTCAATCCAGGCTGATCCCCCCTCAACCCAGGGGGGTTCTGGGGGGGCTCCCCTCAATCCAGGCTGATCCCCCCTCAGCCCAGGGGGGTTCTGGGGGGGCTCCCCTCAATCCAGGCTGATCCCCCCTCAATCCAGGGGGGTTCTGGGGGGGCTCCCCTCAATCCAGGCTGATCCCCCCTCAACCCAGGGGGGTTCTGGGGGGGCTCCCCTCAATCCAGGCTGATCCCCCCTCAATCCAGGGGGGTTCTGGGGGGGCTCCCCTCAATCCAGGCTGATCCCCCCTCAACCCAGGGGGGTTCTGGGGGGGATCCCCTCAATCCAGGCTGACCCCCCCCTCAATCCAGGGGGGTTCTGGGGGGGCTCCCCTCAATCCAGGCTGATCCCCACGCTCTCCAGCGCCTCCTTTGCCCACTGGGGGGCGCCCCCCCTCCCCCCGTACATCACGTCCATGAACTCCCGCACGAACTCGGGGAAGCGCCGCTGCACGATGCTCTCCCTGATGGAACCCATCAGCTTCATCTGGGGGGGGTTCCCGGGGGTTAGAGGGGTGCTGGGACCCCCCAAACCCCCCAAAAAACCCCCCCAGACGCCCCCAGCCCCACCTGGTAGGCGACGTTGTGCAGGGTCAGCAGGTGCAGCGCCGCCGTGTTGGAGCGCAGCAGAGCGTGCAGGTACGCCCGGGAATACCTGAGGGGGGGAAATTTGGGGGGTTTTGGGGGGTTTGAGGGGTTCAGCCCCACCCTGAGCACCCCCAAAATCCCGCCCCTGAACCCCCCCACTCACCTCTGGCAGGTGGGGCAGCCGCAGTCGGCGTCGATGGGGCGGAAATCTTTGGCGAATTGGTGATTTTTGAGCTGCAGGGATCCCCAGGGCACCAGGGCAGAACCGAAACGCTGCAGTGGGAGGGGAGAGGGGGGTCGGGGGGGGTGCCCCAAATTTTGGGGAGGGGTCTGGGGTCCCCAAAAAACCACCCCCACTCACGGCAGTCCGGGTGGGGAAGACGCAGTCGAACATGTCGCAGCCCAGCGCCACGCACACCACCAGGTCCGTGGCGTAGCTGGGGGGTGGAATTTGGGATTTGGGGGTGATCCTGGGGGTCTCCCCCAGCTCAGGGGGCTCTGGGGGGGCTGAGGGGACCCCCCCACACTCACCCCACGCCCATCAGGTAGCGGGGCTTGTCCCTGGGCAGCAGCTCGGCGCTGAACTTGACCGTGCGCCAGAACCGCGCCTTGTCCTCGCCGCCGCTGAGACCCCCGATGGCAAAACCGGGAACGTCCCGCTGGGTCATGGCTGGAAATGAGGACAGGGACCCCCCCAAAATCACCCTGGGACCCCCCAAAATCACCCTGGGACCCCCCAAAATCATCCCTGAACCCCCAGATCATCCCTGAGCCCCCCTGAGTCACCTTAACCCTCTGAACACACCCCGGGCCCCTGATGGCGAAACCGGGAACGTCCCGCTGGGTCATGGCTGGAAACGGGGGTGGGGACCCCCCAAAATCACCCTGGGACCCCCTAAAATTATCTCTGAACCCCCAGGGACCCCCTGAGTCACCTCAACCCCCCTGAACCCACCCCAGGCCCCCGATGGCAAAACCGGGAACATCCCGCTGGGTCATGGCTGGAAACGGGGGTGGGGACCCCCCAAAATCCCACCCTGGGACCCCCAAAATACCCTGGGACCCCCAAAATCATCCCTGAACCCCCAGATCATCCCTGAGCCCCCCTGAGTCACCTTAACCCCCTGAACACACCCCGGGCCCCCGATGGCAAAACCGGGAACGTCCCGCTGGGTCATGGCTGGAAACGGGTACGGGGACCCCCCAAAATCATCCTGGGACCCCCCAAAATCACCCTGGGACCCCCAAAATCATCCCTGAACCCCAAAACATCATCCCTGAGCCCCCCTGAGTCACCTCAACGCCCCCTGACCACACCCCGGGCCCCCGATGGCGAAACCGGGAACATCCCGCTGGGTCATGGCTGGAAATGGGGACAGGGACCCCCCAAAATCACCCTGGGACCCCCAAAATCACCCTGGGCCCCCCAAAATTATCTCTGAACCCCCAGGGACCCCCTGAGTCACCTCAACCCCCCCTGAACCCACCCCAGGCCCCCAATGGCGAAACCGGGAACATCCCACTGGGTCATGGCTGGAAACGGGGGTGGGGACCCCCCAAAATCACCTGGGACCCCCCAAAATCACCCTGGGACCCCCCAAAATTATCCCCAAATTATCCCTGAGCCCCCCCCCCCCCCCCAAACCACCCCTGAACCTCCCAGGAGCAGCTGAGCTCCCCCCAGCCCCTCCCTGAGCTGCCCCAGGATTCCCAGAGCCCCTCCCAAGCAGGGATGAGGATGAGGAGGGTGAGGAAGGCCCAGGGATGAGGATGAGGAGGGTGAGGAAGGTGCAAGGATGAGGCTGAGGAGAGGAAGGCACAGGGATGAGGCTGAGGATGGTGAGGAAGGCACAGGGATGAGGATGAGGAGGGTGAGGAAGGCCCAGGGATGAGGCTGAGGATGATGACAAAGGTGCAAGGATGAGGCTGAGGAGAGGAAGGCACAGGGATGAGGATGAGGAGGATGAAGGCCCAGGGATGAGGGTGAGGATGATGAGGAAGGCGCAGGGATGAGAATGAGGGTGAGGCAGCTGATGAGGGTGATAAGGATGATGAGAGGAGGAGGATGAAGGAGAGGAAGGCCCAGGGATGAGGGTGAGGATGATGAGGGTGAGGATGATGAGAGGAGGAGGATGAAGGCCCAGGGATGAGGGTGAGGGGGATGAGAGTGAGGATGATGAGGAGGATGAAGATGATGATGAGGAGGATGAAGATGATGCTGAGGATGATGAGGATGATGAGGAGGATAAAGATGACGCTGAGGATGATAAGGATGAGGGTGAGGATGATGAGGAGGATAAAGGCCCAGGGATGATGCTGAGGATGATAAGGATGATGAGGAGGATGAAGGCCCAGGGATGAGGGTGAGGATGATGAAGAGGGGGATGAAGGCCCCACCTCGGGCGCAGCGCCGGCGCAGCTCCGGCTCCAGCCCCCCCTGCAGGATGGCGAAGAGCAGCTGCTGCTGCGGGCGGGAGTGAGCGGCCAGGCAGCGATCCAGCCAGCGGATGGACCTGGGGGGAGGGATATGGGGGTATGGGGGGCTGGGAATGGACCTGGGGGGGCTCTGGGGGGCTGTGAGCGGCCAGGCAGCGATCCAGCCAGCGGATGGACCTGGGGGGAGAGGGAGATGGGGGGACATGGGGGGGCTCTGGGGGGGTCTGTGAGCCCCACGCAGTGATCCAGCCAGCGGATGGACCTGGGGGGACAGAGGGGGGATATGGGGATATGGGGGGCTGTGAGCGGCCAGGCAGCGATCCAGCCAGCGGATGGACCTGGGGGAGAGGGGATATGGGGGGACATGGGGGGGCTCTAGGGGGCTGAGAGCCCCACACAGCGATCCAGCCAGCGGATGGACCTGGGGGGACAGAGGGGATATGGGGGATATGGGGGGATATGGGGGGATATGGGGATATGGGAATATGGGGATGGGAATGGGGATATGGGAATTGGGAATGGGGATATGGGGATATGGGGATATGGGGATATGGGGGGCTGTGAGCGGCCAGGCAGCGATCCAGCCAGCGGATGGACCTGGGGGAGAGGGGATATGGGGGGACATGGGGGGGCTCTAGGGGGCTCAGAGCCCCACACAGTGATCCAGCCAGCGGATGGACCTGGGGAGAGAGAGGGATAGGGGATATGGGGCTGTGAGCCCCACACAGTGATCCAGCCAGCGGATGGACCTGGGGGGAGAGAGGGGGGATATGGGGATATGGGGGGCTGGGAATGGACCTGGGGGGGCTCTGGGGGGTCTGTGAGCCCCACACAGCGATCCAGCCAGCGGATGGACCTGGGGGGAGAGAGGGGATATGGGGATATGGGAATATGGGGATATGGGGGGGCTCTAGGGGGCTCAGAGCCCCACACAGCGATCCAGCCAGCGGATGGACCTGGGGAGATATGGGGATATGGGGGATATGGGGGATATGGGGATATGGGGATATGGGGGATATGGGGATATGGGGATATGGGGGGATATGGGGATATGGGGGATATGGGGGATATGGGGGATATGGGGGATATGGGGATATGGGGATATGGGGATATGGGGAATATGGGGGATATGGGGGATATGGGGATATGGGGATATGGGGATATGGGGAATATGGGGGATATGGGGGATATGGGGATATGGGGGATATGGGGGATATGGGGATATGGGGATATGGGGATATGGGGATATGGGGGGGATATGGGGATATGGGGATATGGGGGATATGGGAATATGGGGATATGGGGGATATGGGGGATATGGGGATATGGGGATATGGGGATATGGGGATTGGGGATTGGGATATGGGGATATGGGGATATGGGATATGGGGATATGGGGATATGGGGATATGGGGATATGGGGGGATATGGGGGGACATGGGGCTGAGAGCCCCACACAGCGATCCAGCCAGCGAATGGACCTGGGGAGAGGGATAGGGGATATGGGGGATATGGGGGGACATGGGGGGATATGGGGGGCTGGGAATGGACCTGGGCGTCTGTGAGCCCCACACAGCGATCCAGCCAGCAGATGGACCTGGGGGGATATGGGGGGATATGGGGGAAACTTGGGGGGTTCCAGGAGGGTCCCGGGGGTGTTCTGAGGGGTCCCAGGTGGGGTTCTGCGGGTTTCCAGTAGGGGCAGGGGGTCCTGGGGATGTCTGGGGGAGACATGGAGGAGTCTCAGTGGGGTCCAGGAGAGTCCTGGGGGGGTTCCAGAGGGGTCCTGGGGAGGTCTCAGGGGGTCCTGAGGGTTCCAGGAGGGTCCTAGGGGGGTTCTGGGGGGGTCCCAGGGGCTTCCAGGAGGGTCAAGGTGTCCTAGGGAGGTCCTGGGGGGGGGTCTCAGGGGATCCTGAGGGTTCCAGGATTGTCCTGGGGGGGGTCCTCGGGGGTCCTGAGGGGTCCCAGGATGGTTAAGGGGTCCTGTGGGGGGCATGAGGGGTCCAGGAGGGTCCTGAGGGGGGTCTCAGGGTTTCTGGGGGAGGTCCTGGGGGTGTTTTGGGGGGGTTCCAGGAGGGCCCTGGGGGTCTCAAGAGGGTCAGGGAGGTCCTGGGGGGTCCTGGGGTGGTCTCAGGAGGGTCCTGGTGGGTCCAGGAGGGTCAGGGAGGGGTTCTAAGGGGACCTGGGGGGGCTCTCAGAGGGGTCCTGGGGATCCCAGGAGGGTCGGGGGGGGGCCTGAGGGGTTCCAGGAGGGTCTCAGGGGAATCCCAGGTGAGTCCTGGAAGATCCTGGGGGGGTCTCAGGGGGTCCCAGGGCCCCCCCACCTGTCCATGGCCTCCTCCACGCGCGGCCCCGTCGTGGTGCTGCTCACGACATCGTCCAGCTGCATCACGATATCAGCCCCTGCGAGGGGAGGGGGGGTCAGGGTGTGAGCCCCCCCAAAATCCCCCCCAAATCCGGGTCCCCCCTCACCCAGCGCGTTCTGGATCTCCATGGACCGCTCGGGGCTCAGCAGGATCGGCTCCCCCCCGTGGGGGGGCTGGAACAGAACCCCCTCCTCCGACACCTCCGAGAGCTGCAGCAGCGACACCATCTGGAACCCGCCGCTGTCCTGGGGAGAACGGGGCGGGGGACCCCAAAAACGGGATGGGGGGACCCCAAAAACGGGATGGGGGGACCCCAAAAACGGGATGGGGGGGGTGGGAGAGCCCGGGATGGGGGGGATACCCCGAAAATCCGGGGAGTTCTGGGGGTGTAACCGCTCAAATCGGGGGTCTCACCGTCAGCAGGTTGTGCGGCCAATCCATGAACCGGTGCAGACCCCCGGAGCGGCGAACGAGCTCCGAGCCCTGCGGGGGGAGCCGGGAATGGAACCGGGGATTGACCGGGAATGGAATCGAGAATTGACCGGGAATGGAACCGGGAATTCACCGGGAATAGACCGGGAGTTGAATCGGGAATTGACCGGGAATTTACCGGGAATGGCAACGGGAATTAACCGGGAATGGAACCGGGGATTGACCGGAAATGAACCGGGAATGGAACCGGGAATTAACCGGGAATGGAACCGGGAATTGACCGGAAATGAACCGGGAATGGACCGGGAATGGACCGGGAATTGAACCGGGAATGGACCGGGAATTAACCGGGAATGGAACCGGGAATTGACCGGGAATGGAACCGGGAATTCACCGGGAATGGCAACGGGAATTAACCGGGAATGGAACCGGGGATTGACCGGAAATGAACCGGGAATTGATCGGAAATGAACCGGGAACGGAACCGGGAATTGACCGGGAATGGAACCGGGAATTGACCGGGAATAGACCGGGAGTGGAATCGGGAATTGACCGGGAATTTACCGGGAATGGCAACGGGAATTAACCGGGAATGGAACCGGGGATTGACCGGAAATGAACCGGGAATGGAACCGGGAATGAACAGGGAATGGACCGGGAACTGACCGGGAATGGAATCGGGAATTGACCGGAAATGAACCGGGGATTCACCGGGAACGGACCGGGAATGGAACCGGGAATTGACCGGAAATGAACCGGGAATGGACCGGGAATGGAACCGGGAATTGATCGGAAATGAACCGGGAACAGAACCGGGAATTGACCGGGAATTAACTGGGATGGAACCGGGAATTGACCGGGAATGGAACCGGGAATGAACCGGGAATTGACCGAGAACGGCACGGGGAATTAACCGGGAATTGACTGGGAACGTCATCGGAATTAACCGGGAACCGAGCGGGATTCTCCGGGAATTCTCCGGGAATGGCGGGAGTTCCCAGCCGCGAGCGGCGCAGGGGAAGGAGCCCGTTGCCCCCCGTTCTTTCCCCCCCCCGGTTCCCCCCGGTGCCGCTCACCGGCCGCGTGCCCAGGTGGAAGGTGTTGCCCAGGCAGATGCGGCAGCCCAGCGCCGCCAGCTGCGCCGCCGTCAGCCCCTTGGCGGTGCCGCGGGTGCCCACGGGCATGAACACCGGGCAGGGCACGGTGCCGTGCGGCAGCCGCAGCTCCCCGGCGCGGGCGCGGCTCCGGCCGCACTCGGCCACGATCCGCAGCACCGGCGGCGGCCCCGCTGTGGGCGCCGCCATCTTGGATGCATATGACCGGAAAAGGACGCGCCCGCGCCGGAAGTGATGGTTACCAGGGCAACGCGGGCGCCATGTTGGGCCTGGTGGGGTTGGGGAAACGCCCGAGCCCGGAGACGCCCAAGGCCTCAGCAGAAACCCCTCTAAACCCAGACAGGGCAGGGAGCGGAGCCATTTCCTGCTGATTCTTGTTCCTAAGGGGTCCCCGGGCAGTTCTAGCCCCGGGGCTTCGCTTCGGGACTGTCGCTCCCCGTGAGCGAACACACGACGCTCGACGGGGCGAGAAACAGCGGGAGAGGCAATGGGCGAGCGGGAATGGCTGATTGACCGGCTGATCCATTGCCAGAGGGTTTTCTATTCCCTGAGGTTCCTCTGCCGTTTGCATTGGTCAGGGCGGGGAGGGAGAGCGGGGCGAGCGGCGGCAGCGCCTGAGGGAAGTCCTGCCCGCCAATCAAAGGGGCGGGATTACATCACAGCCGCCTCAGCTGACACACAGCGCCGCCTCCCATTGGCTGCGAGCGATGATTGACAGGCGATGGACCAACAGAGAACGGGCTCGGCTTCCCTGTCCCGCCCAGCGCTATGATTGACAGAGCGCTGCTCCAATCCTCTGTGCGCACCGCCGTGATTGACAGCCCGGCCCTCCAATGGCGGCTCAGCGCGGGGGGGGCGGGGCGGTGCCGGATGAGGAGACTCTGAGGGGAAGTTTGGCCGCCGCCGCCGCCGCGGGCCCGGCACCTCCGGCGCCACCATGGGCAACCGTGGCATGGAGGAGCTCATCCCGCTGGTCAACAAGCTGCAGGACGCCTTCAGCTCCATCGGGCAGAGCTGCCACCTGGACCTGCCGCAGATCGCCGTGGTGGGCGGGCAGAGCGCCGGCAAGAGCTCGGTGCTGGAGAACTTCGTGGGCCGGTGAGTAAAGCGCGTTGGGGAATAGCGGCGGCGTGAGGGCGCGGCCGGCGGGACGGGGCGCGGGCTGCGCAAACTGCGTAAGGAACGGGCGGAGCCGGCAGCGGAACCGGCGGCGGAACCGGCGGCGGAACCGGCAGCGGAACCGGCAGCGGGGCGGGCTCGGGTCAGGCCCGTCAATCCCAAAATAATTCGGGGTTTCCGTGGTTGTTATGGAGTCCCTCCGTGTTCTGGGCGCCTTCCTCCTCCTCATCCTCGCCGTGGGGCTGCGCCCCGAGATAGGGAGGGAGCGGAGAGTGGGCGCCGCCGATAACGGGGAGCAGAGAGCTCGGAAGGGAATCGTGGCAGGAAATCCGCAAAAAAATGGGGGTTTGGGGCTGCTGGCGAAGAATTCCGCTTGGTTTGTCCTGCCCCATATAATCCATGGAGGGGCTGTGCCCCATGGATGGGCTCTGTGCCTCATAGACCAGCTCTGTGCCCCATAGATCAGCTCTGACCCATGGTTTAGCTCTATGCCCCATGGCTCAGCTCTGTGCCCCATGGATCAGCTCTACTCCTCGGGCTGTGCCCCATGGCTCAGCTGTGCCCCATAGATCAGCTCTGACCCATGGTTTAGCTCTGTGCCCCATGGCTGGGCTCTGTGCCTCATACATCAGCTCTGCCCCTCTGGCTGTGCCCCATGGCTCAGCTCTGTGCCCCATGGATGGGCTCTGTGCCCCATGGATCAGCTCTACCCCTCGGGCTGTGCCCCATAGCTCAGCTCTGACCCATGGATGGGCTCTGTGCCCCATGGATCAGCTCTATGCCCCATGGATCAATCAGCTGTGCCCCATGGATCAATCAGCTGTGCCCCATGGATCAGCTCTATGCCCCATGGATCAATCAGCTGTGCCCCATGGATCAATCAGCTGTGCCCCACAGCTCAGCTCTGCCCCATGGATCAATCAGCTGTGCCCCATAGATCAGCTGTGCCCCATGGATCAATCAATCAGCTGTGCCCCATGGATCAGCTGTGCCCCATGAATCAATCAGCTCTGTGCCCCATGGATCAATCAGCTGTGCCCCATGGATCAATCAGCTGTGCCCCATAGATCAGCTCTGTGCCCCGTAGATCAGCTCTGTGCCCCATGGATCAATCAGCTGTGCCCCATAGATCAGCTCTGTGCCCCATAGATCAGCTCTGTGCCCCATGGATCAATCAGCTGTGCCCCATAGATCAGCTGTGCCCCATGGATCAATCAGCTGTGCCCCATGGATCAGCTCTGTGCCCCATGGATCAATCAGCTGTGCCCCATGGATCAATCAGCTGTGCCCCACAGCTCAGCTCTGTGCCCCATGGATCAATCAATCAGCTGTGCCCCATGGATCAGCTCTGTGCCCCATGGATCAATCAATCAGCTGTGCCCCATGGATCAATCAATCAGCTGTGCCCCATAGATCAGCTGTGCCCCATGGATCAATCAGCTGTGCCCCACAGCTCAGCTCTGCCCCATTCCCACACTGGGCTCCATCCCTCCCCCTTCTCTCCCATCGAATTCCCATCCTGAATTTGGGGCAGATTTGACATTTTCCACCACTCAGGGCTGCAAACATTTGATTTATTCCCCAGCCTGAATCCCTGGCAATTCTGGCACCCTGTAATTACCACCCCTGCTAATTAAACCCCTTGGAGATGCTAATTAGGGTTAATTACACCATCTGCAATGTGACACTGAGGAGCTCTGGCTGTGTCACCCCAAATTTTGGGAGCAATTTTGGGATTCTCCCCTCAAAGTGGCTGAGCAGGACCTGGGGTTTTTAAAATTTATTTTATTATGTTTTATATTTTATGTTTTATATTTTATATTTTATGTTTTATATTTTATTTTATTTATATTTTATTTTATATTTTTATTTTATTTTATTTTATTTTATTTTATTTTATTTTATTTTATTTTATTTTATTTTATTTTATTTTATTTTATCCTTTTTTTCACAAATACCAAACCCTCAGGGCTGTTCTGATTTTCCCAACGATCCACGATCGAAACCTGATCGAAATCTGCCCCTGGCTGAAGTTGACTTTTGATTTTTGCAGCTCTTTGAGATTTATTTTGGTTTTTATGAGCCTTCACAAAGCCCTGGTCCCATTTTTTTTTTTTTTTTTTTACCCTCAAAACACACAGGAAAAGAATCCTGAGGTGGATTCTGTGCCCAAAATCCCTTGGAGAGACCTGGAGTTGGGCTGAGAAATCCCAAAATCCATGAATTTCCCAAACTAGGAGGAATTTGGGCCTCAATCCTCAAATTTATTGGGATTTTGGGTCTCAGTCTCTGAATTCGGTGGGATTTTGTGCCTCAATCCCCAAATTTAATGGGATTTTGGATCTGAATCCCCAAATTTAATGGGATTTTGGATCTGAATCCCCAAATTTAATGGGATTTTGTGCCTCAATCCCCAAATTCAGTGGGATTTTGGGCCTGAATCTCCAAATTCAGTGGGATTTTGGGCCTGAATCCCCAAATTTAGTGGAATTTTGGGCCTCAGTCCCCAAATTTAATGGGATTTTGGATCTGAATCCCCAAATCCAGTGGGATTTTGGACCTTAATCTCGAAATTTAATGGGATTTTGTGCCTCAATCCCCAAATTCAGTTGCATTTTGGGTCTCAATCCCCAAATTTAATGGGATTTTGCATCTGAATCCCCAAATCCAGTGGGATTTTGGACCTTAATCTCGAAATTTAATGGGATTTTGGGCCTCAATCCCCAAATTCAGTGGGATTTTGGGCCTCAATCCCCAAATTCAGTGGGATTTTGGGCCTCAGTCCCCAAATTTAATGGGATTTTTGGTCTGAATCCCCAAATTTAATGGGATTTTGTGCCTCAATCCCCAAATTCAGTTACATTTTGGGCCTGAATCTCCAAATTCAGTGGGATTTTGGGCCTGAATCCCCAAATTTAATGGGATTTTTGGTCTGAATCTCCAAATTCAGTGGGATTTTGTGCCTCAATCCCCAAATTCAGTGGGATTTTGGGTCTCAATCCCCAAATTCAGTTGCATTTTGGGTCTCAATCCCCAAATTTAATGGGATTTTGCATCTGAATCCCCAAATCCAGTGGGATTTTGGACCTTAATCTCGAAATTTAATGGGATTTTGGGCCTCAGTCTCCAAATTCAGTGGAATTTTGTGCTTCAATCCCCAAATTCAGTTGCATTTTGGGCCTGAATCCCCAAATTCAGTGGGATTTTGGGTCTCAATCCCCAAATTCAGTTGGATTTTGGTTCTGAATCTCCAAATTTAATGGGATTTTGGGTCTGAGTCCCCAAATCCAGTGGGATTTTGGGCCTGAATCCCCAAATTTAATGGGATTTTGGGCCTCAGTCCCCAAATTCAGTTGCATTTTGGGCCTCAATCCCCAAATCCAGTGGGATTTTTGGTCTGAATCCCCAAATTTAATGGGATTTTGTGCCTCAATCCCCAAATTCAGAGGGATTTTGGGCCTGAATCCCCAGATTTCCTGGGCAAATGCCCAGAGGAGGAGCTGGGAGTCTCAGCCCTGCCCCTCCCGGCTCCAGCCCTGGGGACAATGGGGCCGTTGTCACCCGGGCTTGGGGACAGTCCCGACCTCAATGGGGCTTTATCAGCCCCGGGGGACGGGGGGGCTGGGAGTCCTCAGCCTGAAATTCCCCAATTTCTTTCCCTGAAATTTTGGGGGGTCCCAAAATGGTGCTGAATACCCACCCCCAGGGTTTGGGGTCAGTGGGATTTGGGATTTTGGGATTTTGGGTCAGTGGGATTTGGCAGAATTTGGGAGGGACCATCAGGAATTTGGGGGGACAATCAGAAATTTGGGGGTACAATGATGAATTTGGGAGGGACCATCAGGAATTTTGGCAGAATTTGGGGGGGCCAATCAGGAATTTGGGAAGGACAATCAGGAATTTGGGGGAACAGTGATGAATTTGGGGGGACAATCAGGAATTTGGAGGGACAATGATGAATTTGGGGGGACAATCAGGAATTTGGAGGGACAATGATGAATTTGGGGGGACAATCAGGAATTTGGAGGGACAATGATGAATTTGGGGGGGACAGTGATGAATTTGGGGGTACAATGATGAATTTGGGGGGACAATGATGAATTTGGGGGGACAGTGATGAATTTGGGGGACAATGATGAATTTGGAGGGACAGTGATGAATTTGGGGGGACAATCAGGAATTTGGGCAGAATTTGGGAAGGACAGTGATGAATTTGGGGGGACAGTGATGAATTTGGGAAGGACAGTGATGAATTTGGGGGGACAGTGATGAATTTGGGAAGGACAATCAGGAATTTGGGAAAAGGACAATCAGGAATTTGGGGGAACAGTGATGAATTTGGGGGGACAATGATGAATTTGGGGAGACAATCAGGAATTGGGGGGGACAATGATGAATTTGGGGGGACAGTGATGAATTTGGGGGCACAATCAGGAATTTGGGCAGAATTTGGGAAGGACAATGATGAATTTGGGGGGACAATGATGAATTTGGGGGGACAATCAGGAAGTGGGCAGGATCCGGCAGGGCCACGCCCACCTCAGGTGTTTTCCCGCAGGTTTCCCTGGATTTTGGGAAATTCCCTCCCTTTGTCCCTGTCACACCTGTGTCCCCCCCGTCACACCTGGGCTGGTGACGTCACGGTGACGTCACTGGGGCGGGGATCCGGACAGGGAGGGACCCGGAATTCCCGGAACTGCTGCGGGAAAAGGGGGAGGGTGGAGATTCCTGTGGGGTCAGGGCTGGGGTCACCCCATTCCTGTGGGGTCCCCCCATTCCTGTGGGGTCAGGTTTGGGATCACCCCATTCCTGTGGGGTCAGGTTTGGGATCACCCCATTCTTGTGGGGTCACCCCATTCCTGTGGGGTCAGGGCTGGGTCCCCCCATTCCTGTGGGGTCAGGTTTGGGATCACCCCATTCCTTTGGGATCACCCCATTCTTGTGGGGTCACCCCATTCCTGTGGGGTCAGGGCTGGGTCCCCCCATTCCTGTGGGGTCAGGTTTGGGATCACCCCATTCCTTTGGGATCACCCCATTCCTGTGGGGTCACCCCATTCCTTTGGGATCACCCCATTTCTATGGGATCAGGTTTGGGATCACCCCATTCCTGTGGGGTCACCCCATTCTTGTGGGGTCACCCCATTCCTGTGGGGTCACCCCATTCCTGTGGGGTCAGGGCTGGGGTCACCCCATTCCTGTGGGGTCACCCCATTCTTGTGGGGTCACCCCATTCCTTTGGGGTCAGGGCTGGGGTCCCCCCATTCCTGTGGGGTCACCCCATTCCTGTGGGGTCAGGGCTGGGGTCACCCCATTCCTGTGGGGTCAGGGCTGGGGTCACCCCATTCCTGTGGGGTCACCCCATTCTTGTGGGGTCACCCCATTCCTTTGGGGTCAGGGCTGGGGTCACCCCATTCCTGTGGGGTCACCCCATTCCTGTGGGGTCACCCCATTCTTGTGGGGTCACCCCATTCCTTTGGGATCAGGTTTGGGATCACCCCATTTCTGTGGGGTCAGGGCTGGGGTCACCCCATTCTTGTGGGGTCAGGTTTGGGATCACCCCATTCCTGTGGGATCACCCCATTCCTGTGGGGTCAGGGCTGGGGTCACCCCATTCCTGTGGGATCACCCCCATTTCTTTGGGATCAGGGCTGGGATCCCCCCATTCCTGTGGGATCCCCCCATTCCCATGGGATCACCCATTCCTGTGGGATCAAGGTTGGCATCCCCCCATTCCCGTGGGATCCCCTAATTCCCGTGGGATCCCCCCGTTCCTGTGGGATCACCCCATTCCTGTGGGATCATGTTTGGGATCACCCCATTTGTTTGGGATCAGGTTTGGGATCCCCCCATTCCTGTGGGATACCCCTATTCCTGTGGAATCCCCCCATTCCTGTGGGATACCCCATTCCTTTGGGATCCCCCATTCCTGTGGGATCCCCCTATTCCCATGGGATCCCCCATTCCCGTGGGATCACCCCATTCCTTTGGGATCAGGTTTGGGATCCCCCATTCCTGTGGGATCCCCTAATTCCCGTGGGAACCCCCATTCCTGTGGGATCCCCCCATTCCTTTAGGATCACCCCATTCCTTTGGGATCAGGTTTGGGATCCCCCATTCCCGTGGGATCCCCCATTCCCATGGGATCCCCATTCCTTTGGGATCCCCATTCCCGTGGGATCCCCCATTCCCGTGGGATCCCCCATTTCTTTGGGATCAGGTTTGGGATCCCCCATTCCCGTGGGATCCCCATTCCTTTGGGGTCCCCATTCCCGTGGGATCCCCATTCCCGTGGGATCCCCATTCCCGTGGGATCCCCATTCCCGTGGGATCCCCTGCCCACCAGCCGCTCCCCTCCCGTGTTTATTCCCGACTTTCCCTCCCTGCCCCTCCCTGCCCGACCGGCCGGGCAGGATCTGCATTTCCGGGGCTGTCACCCCAAATCCGGGACAGCCCCGGGGGCACGGGGTCACCCCACGGGGCGGGGCTGCTGGGGCTGGGACTGCAGCCCGGCTGGGTACTGGGATACTGGGATTATGGGATTATGGGATTCTGGGATTCTGGGATTCTGGGACTGCAGCCCGGCTGGGATACTGGGATACTGGGATTATGGGACTGCAGCCCGGCTGGATTCTGGGATACTGGGATACTGGGATTATGGGATACTGGGATTCTGGGACTGCAACCCGGCTGGATCCTGGGATACTGGGATTCTGGGATTATGGGATTCCGGAATTCTGGGATCCTGGGACTGCACCCCGGCTGGATTCTGGGATTCTGGGATTCTGGAATTCTGGGATTCTGGGATTCTGGGACTGCAACCCGGGTGGGATACTGGGATCCTGGGATTCTGGAATTCTGGGACTGCAGCCCGGCTGGATTCTGGGATACTGGGATTATGGGATTATGGGATCCTGGGATCCTGGGACTGCAACACGGCTGGGATACTGGGATCATAGAATCATGGGATTCTGGGATTCGGGGATTCTGGGATTCTGGGACTGCAACCCGGCTGGGATCCTGGGATACTGGGATTCTGGGATTCTGGGATCCTGGGATTCTGGGACTGCAACCCGGCTGGGATCCTGGGATTATGGAATTATGGGATTCTGGGATCCTGGGATTCTGGGACTGCACCCCGGCTGGGATACTGGGATCATGGAATTCCCAAACCCGGCTGGGATACTGGGATCATGGAATTCCCAAACCCGGCTGGGATACTGGGATCATGGAATCCTGGGATCATGGGATTCCGGGATTCTGGAATTCTGGGACTGCAACCCGGCTGGGATACTGGGATCATGGAATCCTGGGATTCTGGGATCCTGGGACTGCACCCCGGCTGGGATCCTGGGATCATGGGATTCTGGGATTCCGAGATTCTGGAATTCTGGGACTACCAACCCGGCTGGGATCCTGGGATTATGGAATCCTGGGATTCTGGGATTCCGAGATTCTGGAATTCTGGGACTGCCAACCCGGCTGGGATACTGGGATTATGGGATTATGGGATTCTGGGATCATGGGATTCTGGGATTCTGCAGTTCCCAAACCCGACTGGGATCCTGGGATTATGGGATTATGGGATCCTGGGACCCTGGGACTGCACCCCGGCTGGGATCCTGGGATCATGGAATCCTGGGATTCTGGGATCCTGGGACTGCACCCCGGCTGGGATCCTGGGATTCTGGGATTCCCAAACCCGGCTGGGATCCTGGGATCATGGGATTCCCAAACCCGGCTGGGATCCTGGGATCATGGGATTCCGGGATTCTGGGATTCTGGGACTGCCAACCCAGCTGGGATTCTGGGATTCTGGGATTCTGGGATTCTGCAGTTCCCAAACCCAGCTGGAATCCTGAGATTCTGGAATTCTGGGAATGCCAACCCAGCTGGAATTCTGGGATTCTGGGATTGCCAACCCAGCTGGAGTCCTGGAATCCAGGAATTCTGAGATTGCCAAACCCAGCTGGAATCTGGAATTCTGGGATTCTGGGATTCCCAAACCCAGCTGGAATCCTGGAATTCTGGGATTGCCAACCCAGCTGGAAATCTGGGATTCTGGAATTCTGGGATTCCCAAAGCCAGCTGGAATCCTGGAATTCTGGAATTCCCTCCTCATCACTCCCGATTCCCAGCCCAAATTTCCTCCTTTTCCGGGCAGAAATCTTCCCCCTCCCTCCCACCAATAAATAAACAAACAAACAAATAAATAAATAACTTTAAAAAATATTTTCCCCTGGGAAGAAATCTGTGGGAATTTCCTGATTTTCTTGTCTTTTCATGCCAGGATTTTGCAGAAATCAGTGGGATTAATTAGTTAATTAATCCATGTTTTCATCCCAGGACTCTGCATGAATCAATGGGATTAATTAATTAATTTTTAATTAATTTATTGATCCATCTTTCTGTGCCCTGCAGGGATTTCCTGCCCCGCGGATCCGGGATCGTCACCCGGCGCCCCCTGATCCTGCAGCTCATCTTCTCCAAAACAGGTACAGGGAACAGGGAGAATTCCACAGGGAACAGGAGAGAATTCCAGAGGGAACAGGGAGAATTCCACAGGGAACAGGGAGAGAATTCCACAAGGAACAGGGAGAGAATTCCAGAGGGAACAGGGAGAGAATTCCACAGGGAACAGGAGAGAATTCCCACAGGGAACAGGAGAGAATTCCACAGGGAACAGGGAGAGAATTCCACAGGGAACAGGAGAGAATTCCATAGGGAACAGGAGAGAATTCCACAGGGAACAGGGAGAGAATTCCACAGGGAACAGGGAGAGAATTCCAGAGGGAACAGGAGAGAATTCCATAGGGAACAGGGAGAGAATTCCACAGGGAACAGGGAGAATTCCACAGGGAACAGGGAGAGAATTCCACAGGGAACAGGAGAGAATTCCAGAGGGAACAGGAGAGAATTCCACAGGGAACAGGGAGAGAATTCCACAGGGAACAGGAGAGAATTCCACAGGGAACAGGGAGAGAATTCCAGAGGGAACAGGGAGAGAATTCCAGAGGGAACAAGGGAGAGAATTCCAGAGGGAACAGGGAGAGAATTCCACAGGGAACAGGGAGAGAATTCCACAGGGAACAGGGAGAGAATTCCACAGGGAACAGGAGAGAATTCCATAGGGAACAGGAGAGAATTCCACAGGGAACAGGAGAGAATTCCATAGGGAACAGGGAGAGAATTCCATAGGGAACAGGGAGAGAATTCCAGAGGGAACAGGAGAGAATTCCACAGGGAACAGGAGAGAATTCCAGAGGGAACAGGGAGAGAATTCCACAGGGAACAGTGAGAGAATTCCAGAGGGAACAGGAGAGAATTCCACAGGGAACAGGGAGAGAATTCCACAGGGAACAGGAGAAAATTCCACAGGGAACAGGAGAGAATTCCACAGGGAACAGGAGAGAATTCCAGAGGGAACAGGGAGAGAATTCCACAGGGAACAGGGGAGAATTCCACAGGGAACAGGGAGAAAATTCCACAGGGAACAGGAGAGAATTCCAGAGGGAGCAGGGAGAGAATTCCATAGGGAACAGGAGAGAATTCCAGAGGGAACAGGAAGAGAATTCCACAGGGAACAGGGAGAGAATTCCAGAGGGAACAGGGAGAGAATTCCAGAGGGAACAGGAGAGAATTCCACAGGGAACAGGGGAGAGAATTCCATAGGGAACAGGAGAGAATTCCACAGGGAACAGGAGAGAATCCACAGGGAACAGGGAGAATTCCACAGGGAACAGGGAGAGAATTCCAGAGGGAACAGGGAGAATTCCAGAGGGAACAGGGAGAGAATCCACAGGGAACAGGAGAGAATTCCAGAGGGAACAGGGAGAGAATTCCACAGGGAACAGGAGAGAATTCCAGAGGGAACAGGAGAGAATTCCAGAGGGAACAGGGAGAATTCCAGAGGGAACAGGGAGAGAATTCCACAGGGAACAGGGGAGAGAATTCCACAGGGAACAGGGAGAGAATTCCAGAGGGAACAGGGAGAGAATTCCACAGGGAACAGGAGAGAATTCCACAGGGAACAGGAGAGAATTCCAGAGGGAACAGGGAGAGAATTCCAGAGGGAACAGGGAGAGAATTCCACAGGGAACAGGGAGAGAATTCCAGAGGGAACAGGGAGAGAATTCCAGAGGGAACAGTGAGAGAATTCCAGAGGGAATAGGAGAGAATTCCACAGGGAACAGGAGAGAATTCCACAGGGAACAGGGAGAGAATTCCAGAGGGAACAGGAGAGAATTCCAGAGGGAACAGGGAGAATTCCATAGGGAACAGGAGAGAATTCCACAGGGAACAGGAGAGAGAATTCCACAGGGAACAGGGAGAGAATTCCACAGGGAACAGGAGAGAATTCCAGAGGGAACAGGGAGAATTCCATAGGGAACAGGAGAGAATTCCACAGGGAACAGGGAGAGAATTCCACAGGGAACAGGGAGAGAATTCCACAGGGAACAGGAGAGAATTCCAGAGGGAACAGGGAGAGAATTCCACAGGGAACAGGGAGAGAATTCCACAGGGAACAGGAGAGAATTCCATAGGGAACAGGAGAGAGAATTCCAGAGGGAACAGGGAGAGAATTCCACAGGGAACAGGGAGAGAATTCCAGAGGGAACAGGGAGAGAATTCCAGAGGGAACAGGAGAGAATTCCAGAGGGAACAGGAGAGAATTCCACAGGGAACAGGAGAGAATTCCACAGGGAACAGGGAGAGAATTCCACAGGGAACAGGAGAGAATTCCACAGGGAACAGGAGAGAATTCCACAGGGAACAGGGGAGAGAATTCCACAGGGAACAGGGGAGAGAATTCCAGAGGGAACAGGGAGAATTCCATAGGGAACAGGGAGAGAATTCCACAGGGAACAGGAGAGAATTCCACAGGGAACAGGGAGAAAATTCCACAGGGAACAGGAGAGAATTCCATAGGGAACAGGAGAGAATTCCACAGGGAACAGGGAGAGAATTCCATAGGGAACAGGGAGAGAATTCCACAGGGAACAGGGAGAAAATTCCACAGGGAACAGGAGAAAATTCCACAGGGAACAGGGAGAGAATTCCACAGGGAACAGGGAGAATTCCAGAGGGAGCAGGGAGAGAATTCCATAGGGAACAGGGAGAGAATTCCACAGGGAACAGGAGAGAATTCCACAGGGAACAGGAGAGAATTCCACAGGGAACAGGGAGAGAATTCCAGAGGGAACAGGGAGAGAATTCCACAGGAAACAGGGAGAGAATTCCACAGGGAACAGGAGAGAATTCCACAGGGAACAGGGAGAGAATTCCATAGAGAACAGGGAGAGAATTCCAGAGGGAACAGGAGAGAATTCCAGAGGGAACAGGGAGAGAATTCCAGAGGGAACAGGAGAGAATTCCAGAGGGAACAGGGAGAGAATTCCAGAGGGAACAGGAGAGAATTCCACAGGGAACAGGGAGAGAATTCCAGAGGGAACAGGGAGAGAATTCCACAGGGAACAGGAGAGAATTCCAGAGGGTACAGGGAGAATTCCAGAGGGAACAGGGAGAGAATTCCACAGGGAACAGGGAGAGAATTCCAGAGGGAACAGGAGAGAATTCCACAGGGAACAGGGAGAGAATTCCAGAGGGAACAGGAGAGAATTCCACAGGGAACAGGAGAGAATTCCACAGGGAACAGGGAGAGAATTCCATAGGGAACAGGGAGAGAATTCCACAGGGAACAGGGAGAGAATTCCAGAGGGAACAGGGAGAGAATTCCACAGGGAACAGGGAGAGAATTCCATAGAGAACAGGGAGAGAATTCCAGAGGGAACAGGAGAGAATTCCAGAGGGAACAGGGAGAGAATTCCATAGGGAACAGGAGAAAATTCCACAGGGAACAGGGAGAGAATTCCAGAGGGAACAGGGAGAGAATTCCACAGGGAACAGGGAGAGAATTCCACAGGGAACAGGGAGAAAATTCCACAGGGAACAGGGACAGAATTCCACAGGGAACAGGGAGAGAATTCCATAGGGAACAGGAGAGAATTCCACAGGGAACAGGGAGAGAATTCCACAGGGAACAGGGAGAGAATTCCACAGGGAACAGGAGAGAATTCCACAGGGAACAGGAGAGAATTCCACAGGGAACAGGAGAGAATTCCACAGGGAACGGGAGAGAATTCCACAGGGAACAGGGAGAGAATTCCACAGGGAACAGGGAGAGAATTCCATAGGAAACAGGAGAGAATTCCAGAGGGAACAGGGAGAGAATTCCACAGGGAACAGGGGAGAATTCTATTCCAAATTTCCCATTCCCATTATTTCCATTATTCCCTTTATTTCCATTTTTCCCATTATTCCCATCTTCCCATTATTTCCCATCATTCCCATTATTCCCATTATTCCCATTATTTCCATTATTCCCATTCCCATTTTTCCCATTATTCCCATCATTCCCATTCCCATTCTGGGATTTTTTTGGGGATTAATTTTGGAATTTCCAGCCCTCCAAAATTTCCCCCTGTGCAATTTTTATTACCTTAATTATTTATTATTATTATTTTTTATATTTATTATTTTTAAATTATAGTTAGTTCATAACTTTATTAATATTTTATTATGTGTAATTTTCATTTTTTGTCTATTATTTATTCATTTATTTATTCATTCATTCATTCATTTTAACACAGTGCCATCCATAAAAACCTCTCCATTCCCCCAAATCTTCCAAAAATTCCATTTTTTAAATTTTTAAATCCCAGATCTCCCAAAAATTCCATTTTTAAAATTTTTTAAACCCCAGATCTCCCAAAATTTCATTTTTTTATTTTTAAATCCCAGATCTCCCAAAAATTCCATTTTTAAAATTTTTTAAACCCCAGATCTCCAAAAGATTAATATTTTTTTAAACTTTAAACCCCAGATATCCAAGAATTCAATTTTTATAAATTTTTAAATCCCAGCTCTCCCAAAAATTAATATTTTTTTTAATTTTTAACCCCCAGCTCTCCCAACAATTAACATTTTTGCACTTTAACCCCCAGCTCTCCCAAAAATTAATATTTTTTTTATTTTCTAACCCCCAAATCTCCCAAAAATTCCATTTTTTTTTCATTTTTAACCCCCAGCTCTCCCAAAAATTCAAATTTTTTTTTTTTCATTTTTAAACCCCAGATCTCCCGAAAATTCCATTTCTTCATTTTCCAATTCCAGATCTCCCAAAAATTCCATTTTTTTAAAATTTTTAAACCCCAGATCTCCAAAAGATTAATATTTTTTTAAACTTTAACCCCCCGATCTCCCAAAAAATCCCATTTTTTTTCACTTTAACCCCAGATCTCCCTAAAAACTTAATTTTTTCATTTTTAACCCCCAGATCTCCCAAAAATTCAATTTTTTTTTTCATTTTTAAACCCCAGATCTCCCAAAAATTAATATTTTTTTTCACTTTAACCCCCAGATCTCCCAAAAATTCCATTTCTTCATTTTCCAATTTCAGATCTCCCAAAAATTCCATTTTTTAAACTTTCAATCCCACATCTCCAAGAATTAAATTTTTAAAAATTTTTAAACCCCAGATCTCCCAAAAATCCCATTTTTTTTTCATTTTTAACCCCCAGCTCTCCCAACAATTAATATTTTTTAACCCTTCAACCCCAGCTCTCCCAAAAATTCCATTTTTTAAAATTTTTAACCCCCAGCTCTCCCAAAAATCTATATTTTTTTTCATTTTTAACCCCCAGATCTCCCAAAAATTAATATTTTTTTTCATTTTTAACCCTTAAATCTCCCAAAAATTCCATTTTTTTTCCTTTTAAACCCCAGATCTCCCAAAATTCAATTTTTTTTTTCATTTTTAACCCCCAGATCTCCTAAAAATCCCTTTTTTTTGTCTTTAAATCCCACATCTCCAAGAATTCAATTTTTAAAAATTTTAAAACCCCAGCTCTCCCAAAAATCCCTTTTTTTTTTCACTTTAATCCCCATCTCTCTCAAAAATGAACATTTTTAACCCACATCTCTCCCAAAAATGAACATTTTTAACCCCCAAATCTCCCAAAAATCCCTGTTTTTTTTAACTTCAACCCCAGATCTCCCAAAAATCCCATTTTTTTTTCATTTTTAAACCCCAGATCTCCCAAAAATCCCATTTTTTTTTCATTTTTAACCCCCGTCTCTCCCAAAATGAACATTTTTAACCCCCCACTCCCAAAATTAACATTTTTAACCCCATCTCTCCCAAAAATGAACATTTTTACCCCACATCTCTCCCAAAAATGAACATTTTTAACCCCCATCTCTCCCAACAATTAACATTTTTTCACTTTAACCCCCATCTCTCCCAGAATTCAAATTTTTTTTTCCTTTTTAACCCCCAAATCTCCAAAAAATCCCTGTTCTTTTTTCATTTTTAACCCCCATCTCTCCCAACAATTAACATTTTTAACCCCCATCTCTCCCAAAAATGAACATTTTTAACCCCCATCTCTCCCAACAATTAACATTTTTTCACTTTAACCCCCAGCTCTCCCAAAATTCAAATTTTTTTTTCCTTTTTAACCCCCAAATCTCCAAAAAATCCCTGTTCTTTTTTCATTTTTAACCCCCATCTCTCCCAACAATTAATATTTTTAACCCCCATCTCTCCCAAAAATCAATATTTTTTTAACCCTTCAAACCCCATCTCTCCCAAAATTAACATTTTTAACCCCCCTCTCCCAAAATTAACATTTTTAACCCACATCCCTCCCAAAATTAACATTTTTAACCCCCATCCCTCCCAGCACTGACAGAATTTTGTGTTTCCCCCCAGAATACGCCGAGTTCCTGCACTGCAAGTCGCGCAAGTTCACGGATTTCGATGAGGTTCGCCAGGAGATCGAGGCCGAGACCGAGCGCCTGACGGGCACCAACAAGGGCATCTCCCCCGTGCCCATCAACCTCAGGGTCTACTCCCCCCACGGTGAGGCAAAAATGACAAAAAAATGCAAAATTTGGCTGGTTTTGGGTCAGAGTCCAGCAGGGATTTGGCCCCAAAAAGGAGGGATCCACTCAGCTTCAACCCGAGTTTTTACGGAGTTAAAATCCAGGGGGGGTCGGATTGAGTCAGGGTGGGTTTGGAATTAGATTGGATTTGGAATTAGATTGAATTTGGAATTAGATTGAATTTAGAATTAGATTGAATTTGGAATCAGATTGAATTTGGAATTAGATTGAATTTGGAATTAGATTGAATTTGGAATTAGATTGAATTTGGAGTCAGATTGAATTTGGAATTAGATTGAATTTAGAATCAGATTGAATTTGGAATTAGATTGAATTTGGAATTAGATTGAATTTGGAGTCAGATTGAATTTGGAATTAGATTGAATTTGGGATCAGATTGAATTTGGGATTAGATTGAATTTGGAATTAGATTGAATTTGGAGTCAGATTGAATTTGGAATTAGATTGAATTTAGAATCAGATTGAATTTGGAATTAGATTGAATTTGGAATTAGATTGAATTTAAAATCAGATTGAATTTGGAATTAGATTGAATTTGGAATCAGATTGAATTTGGAATTATATTGAATTTGGAATTATGTTGAATTTGGAATCAGATTGAATTTAAAATCAGATTGAATTTGAAATTAGATTGAATTTGAAATTAGATTGAATTAGAAATCAGGTTGAATTTGAAATCAAATTGAATTTGGAATTAGATTGAATTTAAAATCAGATTGAATTTAAAATCAGATTAAAATTTGAGTCAGATTGAATTCAAAATTAGATTGAATTTAGAATCAGATTGAATTGAAAATCAGATTGAATTTAGAATCAGATTGAATTTAGAATCAGATTGAATTGAAAATCAGATTGAATTTAGAATCAGATTGAATTTGGAATCAGATTGAATTTAGAATCAGACTGAATTTGGAATTAGATTGAATTTGGAATCAGATTGAATTTGGAATCAGATTGAATTTGGAATTAGATTGAATTTGGAATCAGATTGAATTTGGAATTAGATTGAATTTGGAATTAGATTGAATTTAAAATCAGATTAAAATTTGAGTCAGATTGAATTCAAAATTAGATTGAATTTAAAATCAGATTGAATTTAGAATCAGATTAAAGTTTGAATCAGATTGAATTCAAAATTAGATTGAATTTGGAATTAGATTGAATTTGGAATTAGATTGAATTTAGAATCAGATTGAATTTGAGTCAGATTGAATTCAAAATTAGATTGAATTTGAAATCAGATTGAATTGAAAATCAGATTGAATTTAGAATCAGATTAAAGTTTGAATCAGATTGAATTCAAAATTAGATTAAAGTTTGAATCAGATTGAATTCAAAATTAGATTGAATTTGAAATCAGATTGAATTTGAAATCAGATTGAATTTGAAATTAGATTGAATTTAGAATCAGATTGAATTTAAAATCAGATTGAATTTAGAATCAGATTAAAGTTTGAGTCAGATTGAATTCAAAATTAGATTGAATTTGAAATTAGATTGAATTAGAAATCAGGTTGAATTTGAAATCAGATTGAATTTAGAATCAGATTGAATTTGGAATTAGATTGAATTTAGAATCAGATTGAATTCAAAATCAGATTGAATTTGAAATTAGATTGAATTAGAAATCAGGTTGAATTTGAAATCAGATTGAATTTAGAATCAGAATAAATTTAAAATTAGATTAAATTTTGAATCAGATTGAATTCAAAATTAGATTGAATTTTGAATCAGATTGACTTGGGAATCAGGTTGAATTGAAAATCAGATTGAATTTAGAATCAAATTAAATTTAAAATCAGATTTAATTTAGAATGAGATTGAATTAGAAATGAGATTGAATTGTAAATCAGATTGAATTGAAAATCTGTTTAAATTTCAAATTAGATTAAAGTTTGAATCAGATTGAATTCAAAATTAAATTGAATTTGAAATCAGGTTGAATTGAGGATCAAATTGAATTTAAAATCAGATTGAATTTAGAATCAGATTAAATTTGAAATCAGATTAAATTTTGAATCAGATTGAATTTAAAATCAGATTAAATTTTGAATCACATTGAATTCAGATTTAGATTGAATTCAAAATTAGATTGAATTTTAAATCTATTTAAACTTTAAATCAGATTGAATTTAGAATCAGATTGAATTTGAAATCAGATTAAATTTCAAATCAGGTTGAATTTCAAATCAGATTAAATTCAAAATTAGATTGAATTGAAAATCTGTTTAAATTTCAAATCAGATTAAAGTTTGAATCAGGTTGAATTGGGAATCAGGTTGAATTGAAAATCAGATTGAATTTTGAATCAGGTTGAATTTTAAATCAGATTGAATTTTAAATTAGATTAAACTAAAAATGAGATTAAATTTAAAGTCTGTTTAAACTAAAAATCAGATTGAATTTAAAATCAAATTAAATTCAAAATCAGATTGAATTTAAAATCAGATTTATTTAAAATCACATTAAATAAATTAATTCCCCACCATGTTAACCTGACCCTGATTGACCTGCCTGGCATCACCAAGGTTCTAAAAACTGAATTCTGTAAAAATTAAAAATTAAAATTGAGGGTTGTACATTAGAGGGGGAATCAGAGAAGTCTGAATTCTGTGAAAATTCAGATATAAAATGAAAAATAATTAAAAAAAATTAAATACAGTAACAAAAATAAAATAATAATATAGTAATATATAATAATAAAATAATAAAAACAAAAATTCTATAGAAATTCAGATATAAAACTAGAAATAATAAAAAAATAAATACAATAACAAAAATAAAATAAAATAATAATAATATAGGAATATATAATAATAAAATAATAGAAACAAAAATTCTATAGAATTTCAGATCTAAAACTAAAAATAATAAAAAAATAAATACAATAACAAAAATAAAATAAAATAATAATAATATAGGAATATATAATAATAAAATAATAGAAACAAAAATTCTATAGAAATTCAGATCTAAAACTAAAGATAATAAAGAAATAAATACAATAGCAATAATAAAATTGAATAACAACATAGTAATAAAATAATAAAAACAAAAATCTATAAAAATTCAGATATAAAACTAAAAATAATAAAAAATTTATACAATGACAATAATAAAGTAAAATAAAATTAAAATAATATAATAATAATAAAATAATAAAATCAAAAATTTATAAAAATTCTGAATTTTCTCCTTTTTCCCCCACAAACCTGTGCTGAGAACAACTTTGTGATGATTTTTATGAATTGAATTCCCCAAATGTTAACCCCTGCAGTGCTGAACCTGACCCTGATTGACCTGCCTGGCATCACCAAGGTTCCCAAACCTGAATTCTGTAAAAATTAAAAATTAAAAATTAAAATTGAGGGTTATGCATTAGAAGGGGAATTTTAGGGAAGTCTGAGTTCTATAAAAATTCAGATATAAAACTAAAAATAATAAAAAAAAATTAAATACAATAACAATAATAAAATAAAATAATAATGTGATAATAAAATAATAAAAACAAAAAGTCTATAAAAATTAAATCTGAACTTTTCTCCTTTTTCCCCCACAAACCTGTGCTGAAAACAACTTTGTGATGATTTTTATGAATTGAATTCCCCAAATGTTAACCCCTGCAGTGCTGAACCTGACCCTGATTGACCTGCCTGGCACCACCAAGATTCTCAAACCTGAATTCTGTAAAAATTAAAAATTAAAAATTAAAAATTAAAAATTAAAAATGAGGGTTGTACATTAGAGGGGAATCTTAGGGAATTCTGAACCTCTCAATGAGGGAAAAAAAGAGAAAAATTGGGATAAAAAGGAGGCATTAGAGGGGAATTTTAGGGAAATCTGAACTTCCAAGCAGGAATTCCATAAAAATTAAAATGATGTTGAAGGATGAAATAAGCAATGGGCAAAAAACCTGAATTCTGTAAAAATTAAAAATTAAAAATTAAAAATTAAAAATTAAAAATTAAAATTGAGGGTTCTGCATTAGAAGGGGAATTTTAGGGAAGTCTGAGTTCTATAAAAATTCAGATATAAAACTAAATATAATAAAAAAAAAAATTAAATACAATAACAATAATAAAATAAAATAATAATATAATAATAAAATAATAAAATCAAAAATTTATAAAAATTCTGAATTTTCTCCTTTTTCCCCCACAAACCTGTGCTGAAAACAACTTTGTGATGATTTTTATGAATTGAATTCCCCAAATGTTAACCCCTGCAGTGCTGAACCTGACCCTGATTGACCTGCCTGGCATCACCAAGGTTCCCAAACCTGAATTCTGTAAAAATTAAAAATTAAAAATTAAAAATTAAAAATTAAAAATTAAAAATTAAAAATTAAAAATTAAAATTGAGGGTTGTACATTAGAGGGGGAATCAGAGAAGTCTGAATTCTGTGAAAATTCAGATATAAAATGAAAAATAATTTTAAAAAATTAAATACAATAACAAAAATAAAATAAAATAATAATAATATAGTAATATATAATAATAAAATAATAAAAACAAAAATTCTATAGAAAGTCAGATATAAAACTAGAAATAATAAAAAAATAAATACAATAACAAAAATAAAATAAAATAATAATAATATAGTAATATATTATAATAAAATAATAGAAACAAAAATTCTATAGAAATTCAGATGTAAAACTAAGAATAATAAAAAATAAGTGGAATAGGAATAATAAAATTAAATAATAGTAATAAAATAATAAAAACAAAAATCTATAAAAGTTCAGATATAAATCTAAAAATAATAAAATTAAATAAATACAATAACAATCATAAAGTAAAATAAAATAAAAATAATATAATAATAATAAAATAATAAAAACAAAAATCTCTATAAAAATTCTGTCTGAATTTTCTCCTTTTTTCCCCCACAAACCTGTGCTGAAAACAACTTTGTGATGATTTTTATGAATTGAATTCCCCAAATGTTAACCCCTGCAGTGCTGAACCTGACCCTGATTGACCTGCCTGGCATCACCAAGGTTCCCAAACCTGAATTCTGTAAAAATTAAAAATTAAAAATTAAAAATTTAAAATTAAAAATTAAAAATTAAAAATTAGGGTTGTACATTAGAGGGGAATCTTAGGGAATTCTGAACCTCTCAATGAGGGAAAAAAAGAGAAAAATTGGGATAAAAAGGAGGCATTAGAGGGAATTTTAGGGAAATCTGAACTTCCAAGCAGGAATTCCATAAAAATTAAAAATTAAAATGATGTTGAAGGGTGAAATAAGAAAAAACCTGAATTCTATAAAAATTAAAACCTGTGCTGAAAACAACTTTGTGATGATTTTTATGAATTGAATTCCCCAAATGTTAACCCCTGCAGTGCTGAACCTGACCCTGATTGACCTGCCAAGGTTCCCAAACCTGAATTCTATAAAAATTAAAAATTAAAAATTAAAAATTAAAATTGAGGGTTGTACATTAGAGGGGAATCTTAGGGAAGTCTGAACCTCTCAATGAGGGAAAAAAAGAGAAAAATTGGGATAAAAAGGAGGCATTAGAGGGAAATTTTAGGGAAATCTGAACTTCCAAGCAGGAATTCCATAAAAATTAAAATGATGTTGAAGGATGAAATAAGCAACGGGCAAAAAACCTGAATTCTGTAAAAATTAAAAATTAAAAATTAAAAATTAAAAATGAGGGTTATGCATTAGAAGGGGAATCTTAGGGAAGTCTGAGTTCTATAAAAATTCAGATATAAAACTAAAAATAATAAAAAAAAATTAAATACAATAACAATAATAAAATAAAATAATATAATAATAATAAAATAATAAAAACAAAAATCTCTATAAAAATTCTGTCTGAATTTTCTCCTTTTTTCCCCCACAAACCTGTGCTGAGAACAACTTTGTGATGATTTTCATGAATTGAATTCCCCAAATGTTAACCCCTGCAGTGCTGAACCTGACCCTGATTGACCTGCCTGGAACCACCAAGGTTCCCAAACCTAAATTTTATCAAAATTAAAATCTGTGCTGAGAACAACTTTGTGATGATTTTTATGAATTGAATTCCTCAAATGTTAACCCCTGCAGTGCTGAACCTGACCCTGATTGACCTGCCTGGCATCACCAAGGTCCCTGTGGGGGACCAGCCCCAGGACATCGAGTTCCAGATCCGGGAGATGATCCTGCAGTTCATCAGCAGGGACAGCAGCCTGATCCTGGCTGTCACCCCGGCCAACGTGGACCTGGCCAACTCTGATGCACTCAAGATGGCCAAGGAGGTGGATCCCCAGGGTAGGAAGGGGTTAATTTGGGATTTTGGGGTCAAGGAGGTGGATCCCCAGGGTAGGAAGGGGTTAATTTGGGGGTTTTGGGGTCAAGGAGATGGTTCCCCAGGGTAGGAAAGGGTTAATCTAGGATTTTGGGGGGATTCTGGGGGGTTTTAGGGACAAGGAGATGGATCCCCAGGGTAGGAAAGGGTTAATCTGGGATTCTGGGGGGATTTGGGGGGGATCCCCAGGGTAGGAAGGGGTTAATCTGGGATTTTGGGGGGATTCTGGGGGGTTTTAGGGACAAGGAGATGGATCCACTGGGTAGGAAGGGGTTAATTTGGGAATTTGGGGGGATTTTGGGGGATTTTGGTGTCAAGGAGGTGGATCCCCAGGGTAGGAAGGGGTTAATTTGGGGGTTTGGGGGGATTCTCAGGGTAGGAAGGGGTTAATTTGGGGGTTTGGGGGTATTTTGGGGGGATTTGGGGTCTAGGAGATGAATCCCCAGGGTAGGAAGGGGTTAATTTGGGGATTTTGGGGGTTTTTTAGGGGGATCCTCAGGGTAGGAAAGGGTTAATCTAGGAATCTGGGGGGATTTTGGGGGGATCCCCAGGGTAGGAAGGGGTTAATTTGGGGATTTTGGGGGGTTTTGGGGTCAAGGAGATGGATCCTCAGGGTAGGAAGGGGTTAATTTCTGGATTTGGGGGGATCCTCAGGGTAGGAAAGGGTTAATTTGGGATTTGGGGAGGATCCTCAGGGTAGGAAAGGGTTAATTTGGGGATTTTTGGGGGGTTTTGGGGTCAAGGAGATGGATTCCCAGGGTAGGAAGGGGTTAATTTGGGAATTTGGGGGTTTTTTAGGGGGATCCTCAGGGTAGGAAAGGGTTAATTTGGGATTTGGGGAGGATCCTCAGGGTAGGAAAGGGTTAATTTGGGGATTTTTGGGGGGTTTCGGGGTCAAGGAGGTGGATCCCCAGGGTAGGAAGGGGTTAATTTGGGAATTTGGGGGGTTTTGGGGTCAAGGAGATGGATCCCCAGGGTAGGAAAGGGTTAATTGGGGATTTGGGGGGGTTTTTTAGGGGGATCCTCAGGGTAGGAAAGGGTTAATCTGGGGGTTTTGGGGGGTTTTTTAGGGGGATCCTCGGGGTAGGAAAGGGTTAATTTGGGGATTTTGGGGGATTTTGGGGTCTAGGAGATGAATCCCCAGGGTAGGAAGGGGTTAATTTGGGGATTTGGGGGTTTTTTTAGGGGGATCCTCGGGGTAGGAAAGGGATAATTTGGGGATTTGGGGGGTTTTGGGGTCAAGGAGATGGATCCCCAGGGTAGGAAAGGGTTAATCTGGGATTCTGGGGGGATTTTGGGGGGTATCCCCAGGGTAGGAAGGGGTTAATCTGGGATTTTGGGGGGGTTTTGGGGGGTTTTGGGGTCAAGGAGATGGATCCACTGGGTAGGAAGGGGTTAATTTGGGAATTTGGGGGGATTTTGGGGGATTTTGGTGTCAAGGAGGTGGATCCCCAGGGTAGGAAGGGGTTAATTTGGGGATTTTGGGGGTTTTTTAGGAGGATCCTCAGGGTAGGAAAGGGTTAATCTGGGGGTTTTGGGGTCAAGGAGATGGATCCTCAGGGTAGGAAGGGGTTAATTTGGGGATTTGGCGGGGGGTTGGGGGAGATCATCAGGGTAGGAAAGGGTTAATTGGGGGTCTGGGGGGATCCTCAGGGTAGGAAAGGGTTAATTTGGGAATTTTGGGGGGGTTTTGGGGGGTTTTGAGGTCAAGGAGATGGATCCCCAGGGTAGGAAAGGGTTAATTCAGGATTTCAGGGATTCCCCAGGGTAGGAAAGGGTTAATTCGGGGATTTTGGGGAGGTTTTAGGGTCATCTACAAAGTAGGAAAGGGTTAATTTGGGGATTTTGGGGGGTTTTGGGGTCAAGGAGATGGATCCACTGGGTAGGAAGGGGTTAATCTGGGATTCTGGGGGGATTTTGGGGGGATCCCCAGGGTAGGAAGGGGTTAATTTGGGGGTTTGGGGGGATTCTCAGGGTAGGAAAGGGTTAATTTGGGGGTTTGGAGGGATTCTCAGGGTAGGAAAGGGTTAATTTGGGGGTTTGGGGGGATTTTGGGGGATTTTTGGGTCAAGGAAATGGATCCCCAGGGTAGGAAAGGGTTAATCTGGGATTCTGGGGGGATTTTGGGGGGATCCCCAGGTTAGGAAGGGGTTAATTTGGGATTTTGGGGGGATTCTGGGGGGTTTTAGGGACAAGGAGATGGATCCACAGGGTAGGAAGGGGTTAATTGGGGGTCTGGGGGGATCCCCAGGGTAGGAAAGGGTTAATTCGGGGATTTGGGGGGGTTTTAAGGGCATCCACAGGGTAGGAAAGGGTTAATTTGGGATTTGGGGGGGATCCTCAGGGTAGGAAAGGGTTAATTTGGGGATTTTTTTTTTTTTTTTTTTTTTGGGGGGGTTTTGGAGGGTTTTGGGGTCAAAGAGATGGATCCCCAGGGTAGGAAAGAGTTAATTGGGGGTTTGGGGGGGGGTTTAGGGGGATCCCAAGGGTAGGAAAGGGTTAATTCGGGGATTTGGGGGAGTTTGGGGGGATTCTCAGGGTAGGAAGGGGTTAATTTGGGGATTTTTGGGGGGTTTTGGGGGATTTTGGGGTCAAGGAGGTGGATCCCCAGGGTAGGAAAGGGTTAATCTGGGATTTGGGGGGGATTCTAGGGGGTTTTAGGGACAAGGAGATGGATCCACTGGGTAGGAAGGGGTTAATTTGGGATTCTGGGGGGATTTTGGGGGGATCCCCAGGGTAGGAAAGGGTTAATTTGAGGGTTTGGGTGGATTGATTTTGGGGTTTTAGGGCCAAAGAGGTGGATCCATAGGGCAAGGAAAAGATTAATTGTCTTTAATGAATTATCATTAATTAATTAATTAATTAATTAGTAATTCCTGTCCCCCCCAGGCCTGAGGACCATCGGGGTCATCACCAAGCTGGACCTGATGGACGAGGGCACCGACGCCAGGGACGTGCTGGAGAACAAACTGCTGCCCCTGAGGAGAGGTGGGGCATTGTCATTGTCATTGTCATTGTCATTGTCACCTGTGTGTCACCTGTGTGTCATTGTCATTGTCATTGTCATTGTCATTGTCATTGTCATTGTCATTGTCATTGTCACCTGTGTCATTGTCATTGTCATTGTCACCTGTGTGTGTCACCTGTGTCATTGTCATTGTCACCTGTGTGTGTCACAGAGAACAAACTGCTGCCCCTCAGGAGAGGTGGGACATTGTCATTGTCATTGTCACCTGTGCGTCATTGTCATTGTCATTGTCATTGTCACCTGAGTGTCACCTGTGTCATTGTCACCTGTGTGTGTCACAGAGAACAAACTGCTGCCCCTGAGGAGAGGTGGGACACTGTCATTGTCATTGTCATTGTCATTGTCACCTGTGTGTCACCTGTGTCATTGTCATTGTCACCTGTGTCACACCTGTGTGTCCTTGTGTCACCTGTGTGTGTCACAGAGAACAAACTGCTGCCCCTGAGGAGAGGTGGGACATTGTCATTGTCACCTGTGTCACCTGTGTCATTGTCATTGTCACCTGTGTGTCATTGTCACCTGTGTCACACCTGTATGTCCCTGTGTCACCTGTGTGTGTCACAGAGAACAAACTGCTGCCCCTGAGGAGAGGTGGGACATTGTCATTGTCACCTGTGTGTCACCTGTGTGTCACCTGTGTCATTGTCACCTGTGTGCCACCTGTGTCATTGTCATTGTCACCTGTGTCATTGTCACCTGAGAGTCATGAATGTTACCTGAGTGTCCCCAGTGTCCCCAGTGTCCCCAGTGTCCCATTTCTGTGTCCCCACAGGATATATTGGGGTGGTGAACAGGTCCCAGAAGGACATCGATGGCCGCAAGGACACTGGTGCCCCAGTGTCCCCAATGTCCCCAGTGTCCCCAATGTCCCCAGTGTCCCCCAGTATCCCCAGTGTCCCCAGTGTCCCCAGTGTCCCATTTCTGTGTCCCCACAGGATATATTGGGGTGGTGAACCGCTCCCAGAAGGACATCGACGGCCGCAAGGACACTGGTGCCCCAGTGTCCCCAATGTCCCCAGTGTCCCCAGTGTCCCCAATGTCCCCGTGTCCCCAGTGTCCCCAATGTCCCCGTGTCCCCAGTGTCCCCATTTCTGTGTCCCCAGTGTCCCCAGTGTCCCCCAATCTCCCCAGTGTCCCCAGTGTCCCCAGTGTCCCCAATGTCCCATTTCTGTGTCCCCACAGGGTACATCGGGGTGGTGAACCGCTCCCAGAAGGACATCGACGGCCGCAAGGACACTGGTGCCCCAGTGTCCCCAATGTCCCCAGTGTCCAATCCCCAGTGTCCCCAATGTCCCCAGTGTCCCCAGTGTCGTGTCCCCAGTGTCCCCAGTGTCCCCAGTGTCCCATTTGTGTGTCCCCACAGGGTACATCGGGGTGGTGAACCGCTCCCAGAAGGACATCGACGGCCGCAAGGACACTGGTGCCCCAGTGTCCCCAGTGTCCCCAGTGTCCCATTTCTGTGTCCCCAGTGTCCCCAGTGTCCCATTTCTGTGTCCCCAGGGTACATCGGGGTGGTGAACCGCTCCCAGAAGGACATCGACGGCCGCAAGGACATCCGCGCGGCGCTGGCGGCCGAGCGCAAGTTCTTCCTGTCGCACCCGGCCTACCGCCACATGGCCGAGCGCATGGGCACCCCTCACCTGCAGCGGGTGCTCAACCAGGTGAGCCCCGTTCCCCCAGGTGAGCCCCCAGACCTGGCCTGGCCAGGCCCAGCTGACATTTTGGGGTTCCTCCCCCCAGCAACTGACCAACCACATCCGGGAGTCGCTGCCGGCGCTGCGCAGCAAGCTGCAGAGCCAGCTGCTCTCCCTGGAGAAGGACGTGCAGGAGTTCAAGAACTTCCGTCCCGACGATCCCGCCAGGAAAACCAAAGCTCTGCTGCAGTGGGTTCCTGTCCTCCAGCTGGGAAAAATTAATGGGAGTTGGTTTTGGGGGAGTGGGGAATGGGGAATGGGAATTTCCATCCCAATGATCCTGCCAGGAAAACCAAAGCTCTGCTGCAATGGGTTCCTCTCCTCCAGCTGGGAAAAATTCCTGGGAGTTGGTTTTGGGGGAATGGGGAATGGGAATGGGAATGGGGATGAGAAGTTCCGTCCCTGCCAGGAAACCAAAGCTCTGCTGCAATGGGTTCCTCTCCTCCAGCTGGGAAAAATTCCTGGGAGTTGGTTTTGGGGGAATGGGGAATGGGAATGGGGATTGGGGAATGGGGAATGGGGAATGGGAATGGGGATGGGGATGGGAAGTTCCGTCCCTGCCAGGAAACCAAAGCTCTGCTGCAGTGGGTTCCTGTCCTCCAGCTGGGAGAAATTCCTGGGAGTTGGTTTTGGGGGAGTGGGGAATGGGGAATGGGAATGGGAAGTTCCGTCCCTGCCAGGAAAACCAAAGCTCTGCTGCAGTGGGTTCCTGTCCTGGAGAATTCCCAGCTGGGAAGAATTCCTGGGAGTTGGTTTTGGGGGAATGGGGAATGGGGAATGGGAATGGGAATGGGAATGGGAAGTTCCGTCCCTGCCAGAAAAACCAAAGCTCTGCTGCAGTGGGTGCCTCTTCTCCACCTGGGAAAAATTAATGGGAATTGGTTTTGGGGGAATGGGGATGGGGATAGGAATGAAAATGGGAATGGGAATTTCCATCCCAATGATCCTGCCAGGAAAACCAAAGCTCTGCTGCAGTGGGTTCCCGTCCTGGAGAATTCCCAGCTGGGAAAAATTCCTGGGAGTTGGTTTTGGGGGAATGGTGAATGGGGAATGGAGAATGGGGATGGGGAATGTTCCTGGAGCAGGAATTGCTCTTTTTTTGGGCACACCTCTGCCGGCAATGTCCCCTGTACCATCCCTGCATTCCTTCCCATGGTAATTCTCCCCCCTGGCCCCCCACCCCACAGCAGTTTGGGATTTTCCCTCTCCCATCCCAGCAGGAGGGATTTTGGGGATGTGCCCGGTTTGGGGGGTCCCTCATTCCCAGTTTCCCATCCCAGCAGGAGGGATTTTGGGGATGTTCCTGGTTTTGGGGGGTCCCTCATTCCCAGTTTCCCATCCCAGCAGGAGGGATTTTGGGGATGTTCCCGGTTTTGGGGGGTCCCTCATTCCCAGTTTCCCATCCCAGCTGGAGGGATTTTGGGGATGTTCCCGATTTTGGGGGGTCCCTCATTCCCAGTTTCCCATCCCAGCAGGAGGGATTTTGGGGATGTTCCCAGTTTTGGGGGGTCCCTCATTCCCAGTTTCCCATCCCAGCAGGAGGGATTTTGGGGATGTTCCCGGTTTTGGGGGGTCCCTCATTCCCAGTTTCCCATCCCAGCAGGAGGGATTTTGGGGATGTTCCCGGTTTTGGGGGGTCCCTCATTCCCAGTTTCCCATCCCAGCTGGATGGATTTTGGGGATGTTCCAGGTTTTGGGGGGTCCCTCATTCCCAGTTTCCCATCCCAGCAGGAGGGATTTTGGGGATGTTCCAGGTTTTGGGGGGTCCCTCATTCCCAGTTTCCCATCCCAGCAGGAAGGATTTTGGGGATGTTCCTGGTTTTGGGGGGTCCCTCATTCCCAGTTTCCCAGCCCAGCAGGAGGGATTTTGGGGATGTGCCCAGTTTGGGGGGTCCCTCATTCCCAGTTTCCCATCCCAGCTGGAGGGATTTTGGGGATGTGCCTGATTTTGGGGGGTCCCTCATTCCCAGTTTCCCATCCCAGCTGGAGGGATTTTGGGGATGTTCCCGGTTTTGGGGGGTCCCTCATTCCCAGTTTCCCATCCCAGCTGGAGGGATTTTGGGGATGTTCCCGGTTTTGGGGGGTCCCTCATTCCCAGTTTCCCATCCCAGCTGGATGGATTTTGGGGATGTTCCAGGTTTTGGGGGGTCCCTCATTCCCAGTTTCCCATCCCAGCAGGAGGGATTTTGGGGATGTTCCCGGTTTTGGGGGGTCCCTCATTCCCAGTCCCAGCAGGAGGGATTTTGGGGATGTTCCCGGTTTTGGGGGGTCCCTCATTCCCAGTTTCCCGTCCCAGCAGGAGGGATTTTGGGGATGTTCCCGGTTTTGGGGGGTCCCTCATCCCCAGTTTCCCCCCAGGATGGTGCAGCAGTTCGGGGTGGACTTTGAGAAGCGCATCGAGGGCTCGGGGGACCAGGTGGACACGCTGGAGCTGTCGGGGGGCGCCCGCATCAACCGCATCTTCCACGAGAGGTTCCCCTTCGAGCTCGTCAAGGTGCGGCTGCCGGGCAGGGCTGATCCTCCCAGAGCCCAGATACCCATTCCCAACTCCCAGTTCCCAATTCCCCATTCCCCATTCCCATTCCCCCTTCCCATTATTCCCATTATTCCCATTATTCCCATTATTCCCATTATTCCCATTCCCCATTCCCAGCTCCCAGATCCCAAATCCCCATTCCCAAATCCCAGTTCCAAATTCCTCATTCCCAATTCCCAGTTCCCAAATCCCAGTTCCCAATTCCTCATTCCCAGATGCCTGTTCCCAAATCCTGATTCCCCATTCCCATTCCCCATTCCCCATTCCCATTATTCCCATCCCTATCCCCATTTCCCCATTCCCAATCCCCATTCCCCATTCCCCATTCCCATCCCCATTCCCATTCCCATCCCCATTCCCATTCCCAAATCCCCATTCCCCATTCCCATTCCCATTCCCCATTCCCATTCCCATTCCCATTCCCATTCCCATTCCCATTCCCCATTCCCAATCCCCATTCCCCATTCCCCATTCCCATCCCTATCCCCATTCCCCATTCCCAATCCCTATCCCCATTCCCCAATCCCAAATCCCATTCCCAATCCCCAATCCCCATTCCCATTATTCCCATCCCTATCCCCATTCCCCATTCCCATTCCCATTCCCATTCCCCATCCCCATTCCCCATTCCCATTCCCATTCCCCATTCCCCATTCCCATCCCCATTCCCCATTCCCAAATCCCAGTTCCCAATTCCCCCTTCCCACCTCCCAGATCCCAAATCCCCATTCCCAATTCCTCATTCCCAAATCCCAGTTTCCATATTCCTGCTCCCAGATCCCCATTCCCAAATCCCAGTTCCTCATTCCTGATTCCCAAATTCCAGTTCCCAATTCCTCATGCCCAAATGCCAGTTCCCAAATCCTGATTCCCCATCCCCATTCCCCATTCCCATTCCCATTCCCCATTCCCCATTCCCATTATTCCCATCCCTATCCCCATTCCCCATTCCCCATCCCCATCCCCATTCCCCATCCCCATCCCCATCCCCATCCCCATCCCCATCCCCATCCCCATCCCCATCCCCATCCCCATCCCCATTCCCCATTCCCCATTCCCCATTCCCATTCCCATCCCCATTCCCATCCCTATTCCCCATTCCCCATTCCCATTATTCCCATCCCTATCCCCATTCCCCATTCCCAATCCACATTCCCCATTCCCCATTCCCATTATTCCCATCCCTATCCCCATTCCCCATTCCCAATCCACATTCCCATTCCCCATTCCCCATCCCCATTCCCCATTCCCCATTCCCCATTCCCATTATTCCCATCCCTATCCCCATTCCCCATTCCCAATCCCCATTCCCCATTCCCATCCCGATCCCCATTCCCATTCCCAAATCCCCATTCCCCATTCCCCATTCCCATTATTCCCATCCCAATTCCCAATCCCCAATCCCCATTCCCCATTCCCCATCCCCATCCCCATCCCCATTCCCATTCCCCATTCCCCATTCCCATTCCCCATTCCCATTCCCCATTCCCCATTCCCCATTCCCATTATTCCCATCCCCATTCTGATTCCCATTCCCATTCCCATTCCCCATTCCCCATTCCCATTATTCCCATCCCTATCACCATTCCCCATTCCCATTCCCATTCCCATTCCCCATCCCCATCCTCATCCCCATTCCCATTCCCCATTCCCATTCCCCATTCCCCATTCCCATTCCCATTCCCCATTCCCCATTCCCATTATTCCCATCCCCATTCCCATTCCCCATTCCCATCCCCATTCCCCATTCCCATCCCCATTCCCCATTCCTATTCCCATTCCCCATTCCCCATTCCCATCCCCATCCCCATTCCCCATCCCCATCCCCATTCCCCATTCCCATTCCCATTCCCATTCCCATTCCCATTCCCATTCCCATTCCCATTCCCATTCCCATCCCCATTCCCCATCCCCATTCCCCATTCCCCATTCCCATCCCCAATCCCAAATTCCTGCTTCCCTGTCCCTGCAGATGGAATTTGATGAGAAGGATCTGAGGCGGGAGATCAGCTACGCCATCAAGAACATCCACGGGGTCAGGTCGGTGTTCCCGGGCACAAATCCCAAATCCAGCCCCTCACGAGCAGGGAATGGCTCTGTGGGGTCAGGGATTGGCTCTGTGGGGTCAGGGAATTGTTCTGTGGGGTCAGGGAATGGCTCTGTGGGGTCAGGGAATGGCTCTGTGGGGTCAGGGAATGGCTCTGTGGGGTCAGGGAATTGTTCTGTGGGGTCAGGGAATTGTTCTGTGGGGTCAGGGATTTGCTCTGGGGGTCAGGGAATGGCTCTGTGGGGTCAGGGAATGGCTCTGTGGGGTCAGGGAATGGTTGTGTGGGGTCAGGGAATTGTTCTGTGGGGTCAGGGAATGGCTCTGTGGGGTCAGGGAATTGTTCTGTGGGGTCAGGGAATTGTTCTGTGGGGTCAGGGAATGGTTGTGTGGGGTCAGGGATTGGCTCTGTGGGGTCAGGGATGGGGTCAGGGAATTGTTCTGTGGGTGTCAGGGAATTGTTCTGGGGGTCAGGGAATGGCTCTGGGGGTCAGGGAATGGATCTGGGGGTCAGGGAATGGCTCTGTGGGGTCAGGGATTGGCTCTGTGGGGTCAGGGAATGGTTGTGTGGGGTCAGGGAATGGCTCTGTGGGGTCAGGGAATGGCTCTGTGGGGTCAGGGAATGGTTCTGTGGGATCAGGGAATGGTTGTGTGGGGTCAGGGAATGGCTCTGTGGGGTCAGGGAATGGCTCTGTGGGGTCAGGGAATTGTTCTGTGGGGTCAGGGAATGGCTCTGTGGGGTCAGGGAATTGTTCTGGTGGGGTCAGGGATTGGCTCTGTGGGGTCAGGGAATGGCTCTGTGGGATCAGGGAATGGTTGTGTGGGGTCAGGGACAGGGAATGGCTCTGTGGGGTCAGGGAATGGTTCTGTGGGGTCAGGGAATGGCTCTGTGGGGTCAGGGAATGGTTGTGTGGGGTCAGGGATTGGCTCTGTGGGGTCAGTGAATGGCTCTTTGGGGTCAGGGAATGGTTCTGTGGGGTCAGGGAATGGCTCTGTGGGGTCAGGGAATGGCTCTGTGGGGTCAGGGATTGGCTCTGTGGGGTCAGGGAATTGTTCTGTGGGGTCAGGGAATGGTTGTGGGGGTCAGGGACAGGGAATGGCTCTGTGGGGTCAGGGAATGGCTCTGTGGGGTCAGGGAATTGCTCTGTGGGGTGGGGCATGTCCCAGTCCTGCTCTGATCCCATCCCAGTCCTGCTCTGACTCTGCTTTTCCCACTCTAATCCCACTCTGATCCCGTTTTCCTGCTCTGATCCCACTCTGATCCCATTTTTTCCTCCTCTACCCCATTTTTCCCCACTCTGATCCTGCTCTGACCCCATTTCCCCCCTTTCCTGACCCCATTTCCCTGCTCTGACCCTGTTTTTCCCCTTTCTGACCCCATTTACCCCCCCAACCCCATTTCCTCCCTTTCTGACCACATTCCCCCCCATTCCTGACCCCATTCCTGACCCCATTCCCCCATTCCTGACCCCATTCCTGACCCCATATCCCCCATTCCCCCATTCCTGACCCCACTCCTGACCCCATTCCCCCATTCCTGACCCCATTCCCCCATTCCTGACCCCATATCCCCCATTTTCCCCTTTCTAACCCCATTCCTGACCCCATATCCCCATTTTAACCCCATTCCTGACCCCATATCCCCCATTTCCCCATTCCTGACCCCATTCCTGACCCCATTCCCCCATTCCTGACCCCATATCCCCCATTTTCCCCATTTTAACCCCATTCCTGACCCCATATCCCCATTCCTGACCCCATATCCCCCATTTTCCCCATTTTAACCCCATTCCTGACCCCATTCCTGACCCCATATCCCCCATTTAACCCCATTTTAACCCCATTCCTGACCCCGTTCCCCCATTCCTGACCCCATTTTCCCCATTTCCCCATTCCTGACCCCATTCCTGACCCCGTTCCCCTTTCCCCCATTCCTGACCCCATTCCCCCATTCCTGACCCCATTTTCCCCATTCCCCCATTGCTGACCCCATTCCTGACCCCATATCCCCCATTTCCCCATTCCCCCCATTTCCCCATTCCTGACCCCATTCCTGACCCCATTTCCCCATTCCTGACCCCATTCCTGACCCCATTTCCCCATTCCTGACCCCATATCCCCCATTTCCCCATTTTAACCCCGTTCCTGACCCCATTCCTGACCCCATTTCCCCATTTTTCCCCATTCCTGACCCCATTTCCCCATTTTAACCCCATTGCTGACCCCATTTTTCCCCATTTCCCCATTTTAACCCCATTCCTGACCCCATTCCCCCATTTGACCCCGTTCCTGACCCCATTTCCCCATTTTAACCCGTTCCTGACCCCGTTCCCCCCAGGACAGGGCTGTTCACCCCAGACCTGGCGTTCGAGGCCATTGTCAAGAAGCAGGTGGTGAAGCTGAAGGAGCCGTGCCTGAAATGTGTGGACCTGGTGATCCAGGAGCTGATCAACACCGTGCGCCAGTGCACCAGTAAGGTACTGGTCTGTACTGGTCTGACACCAGTGACACCAGTGACACCAGTGACACCAGTGACAGGGACTGGTCTGACACCAGTAACACCAGTAACACAGCACCAGTAAGGATCTGGTGATCCAGGAGCTGATCAACATCGTGCACCAGTGCACCAGTAAGGTACTGGTCTGACACCAGTAACACCAGTAACACCAGTGACAGGGACTGGTCTGACACCAGTAACACCAGTAACAGAGCACCAGTAAGGATCTGGTGATTCAGGAGCTGATCAACACTGTGCGCCAGTGCACCAGTAAGGTACTGGTCTGGACTGGTCTGACACCAGTGACACCAATGACACCAGTGACACCAGTGACAGGGACTGGTCTGACACCAGTAACACCAGTAACACAGCACCAGTAAGGACCTGGTGATCCAGGAGCTGATCAACACTGTGCACCAGTAAGGTACTGGTCTGACACCAGTAACACCAGTGACACCAGTGACAGGGACTGGTCTGACACCAGTGACACCAGTAACACAGCACCAGTAAGGACCTGGTGATCCAGGAGCTGATCAACACCGTGCGCCAGTAAGGTACTGGTCTGACACCAGTAACACCAGTGACACCAGTGACAGGGACTGGTCTGACACCAGTAACACCAGTAACACCAGTAAGATAGCACCAGTAAGGACCTGGTGATCCAGGAGCTGATCAACACCGTGCACCAGTAAGGTACTGGTCTGACACCAGTGACACCAGTGACACCAGTGACAGGGACTGGTCTGACACCAGTAACACCAGTAAACCAGTAAGGACCTGGTGATCCAGGAGCTGATCAACACCGTGCACCAGTAAGGTACTGGTCTGTACTGGTCTGACACCAGTGACACCAGTGACACCAGTGACAGGGACTGGTCACACCCCAATAACACCAGTAACACCAGTAAGAGAGCACCAGTAACACCAGGGACACCAGTAACACCAGTAAGAGAAAACCAGTAAGCACCTGGTGATCCAGGAGCTGATCAACACCATGCACCAGTAAGGTACTGGTCTGTACTGGTCTGTACTGGTCTGACACCAGGGACACCAGTAACACCAATGACACCAGTGACACCAGTAACACCAGTAAGGTACTGGTCTGGACTGGTCTGTACTGGTCTGACACCAGGGACACCAGTAACACCAATGACACCAGTGACACCAGTAACACCAGTAAGGTACTGGTCAGCCCAGTAACAGGGACTGGTCAGACACCAGTAACACCAGTAACAGTGCACCAGTGACACCAGTGACGGACTGGTCTGACACCAGTGACACCAGTAACACCAGTAACACCAGTAAGGGATCTCTGGCCACGCCCTTTCCACCCCAAAATCTCCCCCTGGTAAAATTTGGGATCCTGGCTGGGATTTGGGGAATGGGAATCCAAATTTTGGGAATGGGAATCCAAATTTTGGGAATGGGAATCCAAATTTTGGGAATGGGAATCCAAATTTTGGGAATGGGAATCCAAATTTTGGGAATGGGAATCCAAATTTTGGGAATGGGAATCCAAATTTTGGGAATCCCAATTTTGGAACTGGGAAACCAAATTCTGGAAATGAGAAAGCAAATTTTGGGAATGGGAATTATCCCAGTTTTGGAACCCAAATTTTGGGAATGGGAATCCCAGTTTTGGAATCCAAATTTTGGGAATGAGAATCCCAGTTTTGGGAAACCAAATTTTGGGAATGGGAATCCAAATTTTGGGAATGGGAATCCCAGTTTTGGGAAACCAAATTTTGGGAATGGGAATCCAAATTTTGGGAATGGGAATCCCAGTTTTGGGAAACCAAATTTTGGGAATGGGAATCCCAGTTTTGGGACTGGGGATTCCCAAGGGTGAAATTCCTGCAGCCCCAGAGCAGGAATTCGGGGAATTTTGGGATTTTTGGAATTTTGGAAATTTTGGGATTTTTGGAATTTTGGGATTTGGGAATTTGGGGGAATTTGGGATTTGGGGTTTTTGGGATTTGGGGTTTTTGGGATTTGGGGATTTGGAATTTTGAGATTTGGGAATTTGGGGGTTTAGGAATTTGGGGATTTTGGGGTTTGGGAAATTTTTGGGGATTTTAGGATTGGGGAATTTTGGGGATTTTAGGGTTTGGGATTTTGGGGATTTTAGGATTGGGGAATTTTGGGGATTTTGGGATTGGGAATTTTGGGGATTTTAAGATTGGGGAATTTTGGGATTTGGGATTGGGAATTTTGGGGATTTTAAGATTGGGGAATTTTGGGGATTTTGGGATTGGGAATTTTGGGGATTTTAAGATTGGGGAATTTTGGGATTTGGGATTGGGAATTTTGGGGATTTTGAGATTGGGGAATTTTGGGATTTGGGAATTTTGGGATTGGAGAATTTTGGGAATTTTGCGATTTGGGAATTTGGTGGTTTGGAAATTTGGGGTTTTTGGGAATTTGGGTTTTTTGGGATTTGGGGTTTTTGGGAATTCAGGGTTTTTGGGATTTGGGAATTTGGGGAATTCGAGGTTTTTGGGATTTGGGGTTTGGGGATTTTGGGGATTTTTGGGAATTCGGGGTTTTTGAGATTTGGGGATTTGGTCATTTGGGGGTTTTGGGGATTTGGGATTTGGGGTTTTTGGGATTTGGTAATTTGGGATTTGGGGTTGGGGTGCTCCCGCTGGGTCCCAGCTCTGGTTCCTGTCCCAGCTGGGCTCGTACCCGCGGCTGCGGGAGGAGACGGAGCGCATCGTGACCACGCACATCCGCGAGAGGGAGGGCAAGACCAAGGACCAGGTGAGCCAGACCCGGCCTGAACCCGGCCTGAGCATGGCCTGAACCTGGTCTGAACCCGGCCTAAACCTGGCCTGAACCCGCCCTGAACCCGGCCTGAACATGGCCTGAACCTGGTCTGAACCTGGTCTGAACCTGGTCTGAACCCGGCCTGAACCTGGTCTAAACCCGGCCTGAACCTGGTCTGAACCCGGCCTAAACCTGGCCTGAGCATGGCCTGAACCTGGTCTGAACCCGGCCTGAGCATGGCCTGAACCTGGTCTGAACCCGGCCTGAGCATGGCCTGAACCCGGCCTAAACCTGGCCTGAGCATGGCCTGAACCTGGTCTGAACCCGGCCTAAACCTGGCCTGAACCCGGCCTGAGCATGGCCTGAACCTGGTCTGAACCCGGCCTGAGCATGGCCTGAACCCGGCCTAAACCTGGCCTGAGCATGGCCTGAACCTGGTCTGAACCCGGCCTGAACCTGGCCTGAACCTGGTCTAAACCCGGCCTAAACCTGCCCTGAACCTGGTCTGAACCTGGTCTAAACCTGGCCTGAACATGGCCTAAACATGGCCTGAACCTAGCCTGAACCTGGTCTAAACCTGGCCTGAACCGGCCCTGAACCTGGTCTAAACCTGGCCTGAACCTGGTCTAAACGCGGCCTGAACCTGGTCTAAACCTGGCCTGAACCGGCCCTGAACCTGGTCTAAACCTGGCCTGAGCATGGCCTGAACCGGCCCTGAACCGGCCCTGTACCTGGCCTGAACCTGGCCTGACCCGGCCTGAACCTGGCCTGAGCATGGCCTGAACCTGGTCTGAACCCGGCCTAAACCTGGCCTAAACATGGCCTGAACCTGGCCTGAGCATGGCATGAACTCGGCCTAAACCTGGCCTAAACATGGCCTGAACCTGGCCTGAGCATGGCCTGAACCGGCCCTGAACCTGGCCTGAACCTGGCCTGAACCGGCCCTGAACCTGGTCTAAACCCGGCCTGAACCTGGCCTGAACCTGGTCTGAACCCGGCCTAAACCTGGCCTGAACCTGGTCTAAACCCGGCCTGAACCTGGTCTGAACCTGGCCTGAACCTGGACTAAACCTGGCCTGAACCTGGCCTGAACCCGGCCTGAACCTGGCCTGAACCTGGCCTGAACCTGGTCTAAACCTGGCCTAAACCTGGCCTAAACATGGCCTGAACCTGGCCTGAGCATGGCCTGAACCTGGTCTGAACCCGGCCTGAACCTGGCCTGAACCTGGTCTAAACCCGGTCTGAACCTGGTCTAAACCTGGCCTGAACTGGCCCTGAACCTGGCCTGAGCATGGCCTGAACCTGGTCTAAACCCGGCCTGAACCGGCCCTGAACCCGGCCTGAACATGGCCATAACCTGGCCTGAACCTGGCCTGAACCTGGCCTGAACCCGGCCTGAACATGGCCTGAACTTGGCCTGAACCTGCCCTAAACCTGGCCTGAACCTGCCCTAAACCTGGCCTGAACCTGGTCTAAACCTGGCCTGAACCTGGTCTAAACCTGGCCTGAACCTGCCCTGAACCTGCCCTGAACATGGCCTGAATCTGCCCTAAACCCGGCCTGAACATGGCCTGAGCATGGCCTGAACCTGCCCTAAACATGGCCTGAACCAGCCTTGAACCAGGCCCAAATCTGCCCTAAACCTGCCCTAAACCTGGCCTGAACCTGGCCTGAACCTGTCCTAAACAAACCCTGAACCAACCCTAAACTTTCCCCAAACCCAGCCCCAGGTGAGCCCCAAACCCAGCCCCAGGTGAGCCCCAAACCCCAATCCCAGCCCCAGGTGAGCCCCAAACCCCAATCCCAGCCCCAGGTGAGCCCCAAACCCAGCCCCAGGTGGGCCCCAAACCCAGCCCCAGGTGAGCCCCAAACCCCAATCCCAGCCCCAGGTGAGCCCCAAACCCCAAACCCAGCCCCAATCCCAGCCCCAGGTGAGCCCCAAACCCCAATCCCAGCCCCAGGTGAGCCCCAAACCCCAAACCCAGCCCCAGGTGAGCCCCAAACCCCAAACCCAGCCCCAATCCCAGCCCCAAACCCAGCCCCAGGTGAGCCCCAAACCCCAAACCCAGCCCCAGGTGAGCCCCAAACCCAGCCCCAGGTGAGCCCCAAACCCAGCCCCAGGTGAGCCCAGCCCCAGGTGAGCCCCAAACCCCAATCCCAGCCCCAGGTGAGCCCTGACCCCAATCCCAGCCCCAGGTGAGCCCCAAACCCCAAACCCAGCCCCAGGTGAGCCCCAAACCCCAAACCCAGCCCCAAACCCAACCCCAGGTGAGCCCAGCCCCAGGTGAGCCCCAAACCCCAATCCCAGCCCCAGGTGAGCCCCAATCCCAGCCCCAGGTGAGCCCCAAACCCCAAACCCAACCCCAGGTGATCCCCAAACCCCAAACCCAGCCCCAGGTGAGCCCAGCTCCAGGTGAGCCCAGCCCCAATCCCAGCCCCAGGTGAGCCCCAAACCCCAAACCCAGCCCCAATCCCAGCCCCAAACCCAGCCCCAGGTGAGCCCAGCCCCTCCCCAGCACCCCAAATTTCACTCCCCACGTTCCTCTGCCCCGCTCAGATCCTGCTGCTCATCGACATCGAGCTCTCCTACATCAACACCAACCACGAGGATTTCATCGGCTTCGCCAAGTGAGTCTCTCCCAAATCCCCAAATCCCCAAAAATCCCAAACCCCCAAAAATTCCAAATGCCCAAAAATCCCCAAATAATCCCCAAATAATTCCCAACCCTTGGGGTTTCCTTTGGGGTGGATCCCAGGGATTTTTCCCGCTCTTCTCCAGCCCAAATTTTGGGAAGTTCCCAAATTCCAGTTCAGGGCGGCACCTCCCCCTCCTTCAATTCCCACCCTCCTCCTCCCCTTTTTTTTTTTTTCTTTTTTTATTTTTTTCCTCTTCCCTTTTTTCCCTTTCTCTTTCCCCCCCCCCTTTTTTTTTTTTTCTCTTTCCCTTTTTCCTCTTTCCCCTTTTTTCCTCTTTCCGCTTTTTCTTTTCCCGTTTTTCTCTTTTCCCCTTTTCTTCTCTTTACCGTTTTCCTCTCTTTCCCCTTTTTTCCTCCCTTCCCATTTTTTTCCTCTTCTCCTTTTTTCTCTCTTTCCTCTTTTTCTCTTTCCCCTTTTTTCTCTCTTTTCCCCTTTTTTCTCTCTTTCCCCTTTTTTCCTCCCTTCCCATTTTTTTCCTCTTCTCCTTTTTTCTCTCTTTCCTCTTTTTCTCTTTCCCCTTTTTTCTCTCTTTTCCCCTTTTTTCTCTCTTTCCCCTTTTTTTCTCCCTTCCCATTTTTTTCCTCTTTCCACTTTTTCTCTTTCCCCTTTTTCTCTCTTTTCCCCTTTTTCTCTTTCCCCTTTTTCTCTCTTTCCCCTTTTCCTCTCTTTCCCCTTTTTCCCCTTTTTCTCTTTCCCCTTTTTCACTTTCCCCTTTTCCTCTCTTTCTCCTTTTTCTCTTTCCCCTTTCCTTCTCCCTTTTCCTCTCTTTCTCCTTTTTCTCTCTTTCCCTTTTTTTTGTCTATTTTTTTCTCCCTTTGTTTTTTCCTCTTTCCCTTTTTTTCCTCTTTTTTCCCCTCTCTTCCCCTTTTTTCTCTCCTCCATCTCGGTCCTGCTCTCTGCTGTTCTGGATCCATCTCCTCTCCTGTCCTGTCCCAGCTGTTTCACTGAGTCGCCCGTGGCCAGCGCGGCCACCGCGGCCAGCGGGTGGGTACCGGCCAGCCCGGGGCAACTGGGAGAACTGGGGCAACTGGGAGAGCTGGGGAATGAGAGCTGAGCTGGGAGAGCTGAACTGGGAAATGAGAGCTGAACTGGGAGAGCTGAACTGGGAGAGCTGGGGAACTGGGAAATGAGAGCTGAACTGGGAAATCGGAGCTGAGAGAACTGGGGAACTGGGAAATGAGAGCTGAACTGGGAGAGCTGAACTGGGAGAACTGGGGAACTGGGAAATGAGAGCTGAACTGGGAGAGCTGAACTGGGAGAACTGGGGAACTGGGAAATGAGAGCTGAACTGGGAGAGCTGAACTGGGAGATTGGAGCTGGGAGAGCTGGGGGAACTGGGAAATGAGAGCTGAACTGGGAGAGCTGAACTGGGAGAGCTGGGGAACTGGGAAATGAGAGCTGAACTGGGAGAGCTGGGAGATGAGAACTGGGAGAGCTGGGAGAACTGGGAGAGCTGAACTGGGAGAGCTGGGGGAACTGGGAAATGAGAGCTGAGCTGGGAGAGCTGAACTGGGAGAGCTGGGGAACTGGGAAATGAGAGCTGAGCTGGGAAATTGGAGCTGGGAGAGCTGGGGAACTGGGAAATGAGAGCTGAGCTGGGAGAGCTGAACTGGGAAATGAGAGCTGAACTGGGAGAGCTGAACTGGGAAATGAGAGCTGAACTGGGAGAGCTGGGGAACTGGGAAATGAGAGCTGAGCTGGGAGAGCTGAACTGGGAGAGCTGGGGAACTGGGAAATGAGAGCTGAGCTGGGAAATTGGAGCTGGGAGAGCTGGGGAACTGGGAAATGAGAGCTGAACTGGGAGAGCTGAACTGGGAGAGCTGGGGAACCTGGGAAATGAGAGCTGAACTGGGAGAGCTGAACTGGGAAATGAGAGCTGAACTGGGAGAGCTGAACTGGGAAATGAGAGCTGAACTGGGAAATGAGAGCTGAGCTGGGAGAGCTGAACTGGGAGAGCTGAACTGGGAGAGCTGGGGAACTGGGAAATGAGAGCTGAACTGGGAGAGCTGAACTGGGAGAACTGGGGAACTGGGAAATGAGAGCTGAGCTGGGAGATTGGAGCTGGGAGAGCTGGGGAGCTGGGAAATGAGAGCTGAGCTGGGAGAGCTGAACTGGGAAATGAGAACTGAACTGGGAGATTGGAATTGGGAGAGCTGGGAGATGAGAACTGAGAGAGCTGAACTGGGGCAACTGGGAGAGCTGGGGGAACTGGGAAATGAGAGCTGAGCTGGGAAAGCTGAACTGGGAGAACTGGGGCAACTGGGAGAGCTGGGAGAGCTGGAAGAGCTGGGGGAACTGGGAAATGAGAGCTGAACTGGGAGAGCTGGGGAAACTGGGAAATGAGAGCTGAACTGGGAGAGCTGGGGAAACTGGGAAATGAGAGCTGAACTGGGAGAGCTGGGAGATGAGAACTGGGAGATTAGAGCTGGGAGATTAGAACTGGGAGATTAGAGCTGGGAGAGCTGGGGGAACTGGGAAATGAGAGCTGAACTGGGAGAGCTGGAGAAACTGGGAGAGCTGGGAGAGCTGAACTGGGAGATTGGAACTGGGAGAGCTGGGAGATGAGAGCTAGGAGAGCTGAACTGGGAGACTGGAACTGGGAGAGCTGAGAGATGGGAACTGGGAGAGCTGGGAGAGCTAGGGGAACTGAACTGGGAGGTGATAGCTGAGAGAACTGGGAGATGAGAGCTGGGAGATTAGAACTGGGAGAACTGGGAGAGCTGGACTGGGAGAACTGGGGTAGTTCCTGCTCGGGGCTGGGAACTGGGAGCTTGTCATTGGATTTGGGATCCTGGAGCTTCTGCTCCCAGTTCAGCTCTGGGATTTGGGATCCTGGAACTTCTGCTCCCAGTTCAGCTCTGGGATTTGGGGTCCTGGAGCTTCTGCTCCCAGTTCAGCTCTGGGATTTGGGATGCTGGAGCTTCTGCTCCCAGTTCAGCTCTGGGATTTGGGATGCTGGAACTTTCTCCTCCCAGTTCAGCTCTGGAACTGGGAACCAGGGAGGTTTTCCTTTGGATCTGGGGTTTAGGGAGTTTCTTTTCCCAGTTCAGCTCTGGGATTTGGGATCCTGGAGTTTTTCCTTTGGATTTGGAATCCTGGAGCTTCTCCTCTCAGCTCAGCTCTGGGATTTGGGATCCCCGTTTATCTCTGGGATTTGGGATCCCAGTTCAGCTCTGGGATTTGGGATCCCAGTTTATCTCTGGGATTTGGGATCCCAGTTCAGCTCTGGGATTTGGGATCCTGGATCTCCTCCATCAGACCTGGGACCCAGAGCCTCTCCTCTGGATTTTGGGATCCAGGTCATTTCCCCTCCCAGCTCAGCCACACCCAGGGATCCAGGCAGGGCCCCCAAATCAGGGTGGGTGTGTCCCCCAGAACCCCAAACCTGCAGAATTCCAGAGCCTGCCCCGGGATCTGCTCTGCCCCTCCCTCCTCCACTTCCCAAAATTCCCAATTTTTTTCTGTTTTCCCCCTTTTTTTTCCCCCCAGTGCTCAGCAGAGGAACACACAGACCAACAAGAAGAGAGCAATCCCCAACCAGGTACAGCCAGAATTCCTGATCCTGCTGGGATTCCCACTGGGAATTCCTGATCCTGCTGGGATTCCCTTTGGAAATTCCTGATCCTGCTGGGATTCCCATTGGAAATTCCTGTTCCTGCTGGGATTCCCACTGGGAATTCCTGATCCTGCTGGGATTCCCACTGGAAATTCCTGATCCTGCTGGGATTCCCACTGGGAATTCCTCATCCTGCTGGGATTCCCACTGGAAATTCCTGATCCATTCCTGCTGGGATTCCCTTTGGAAATTCCTGATCCTGCTGGGATTCCCACTGGAAATTCCTGTTCCTGCTGGGATTCCCACTGGGAATTCCTGATCCTGCTGGGATTCCCACTGGGAATTCCTCATCCTGCTGGGATTCCCACTGGGAATTCCTCATCCTGCTGGGATTCCCACTGGAAATTCCTGATCCATTCCTGCTGGGATTCCCACTGGGAATTCCTGATCCTGCTGGGATTCCCTTTGGAAATTCCTCATCCTGCTGGGATTCCCACTGGAAATTCCTGATCCATCCCTGTTGGGATTCCCACTGGGAATTCCTGATCCTGCTGGGATTCCCACTGGGAATTCCTGATCCATTCCTGCTGGGATTCCCATTGGAAATTCCTGATCCTGCTGGGATTCCCACTGGAAATTCCTGTTCCTGCTGGGATTCCCACTGGGAATTCCTGATCCTGCTGGGATTCTCTTTGGAAATTCCTGATCCTGCTGGGATTCCCACTGGGAATTTCTGATCCTGCTGGGATTCCCATTGGAAATTCCTGTTCCTGCTGGGATTCCCACTGGAAATTCCTCATCCTGCTGGGATTCCCTTTGGAAATTCCTGATCCTGCTGGGATTCCCATTGGAAATTCCTGATCCATCCCTGTTGGGATTCCCACTGGAAATTCCTGATCCTGCTGGGATTCCCATTAGAATTCCTGATCCATCCCTGTTGGGATTCCCACTGGAAATTCCTGATCCTGCTGGGATTCCCTTTGGAAATTCCTGATCCTGCTGGGATTCCCACTGGAAATTCCTGATCCTGCTGGGATTCCCACTGGAAATTCCTGATCCATCCCTGCTGGAATTCCTGATCCTGCTGGGATTCCCATTGGAAATTCCTGATCCTGCTGGGATTCCCACTGGGAATTCCTGTTCCTGCTGGGATTCCCACTGGAAGTTCCTGATCCTGCTGGGATTCCCACTGGAAATTCCTGATCCATCCCTGCTGGAATTCCTGATCCTGCTGGGATTCCCATTGGAAATTCCTGATCCTGCTGGGATTCCCACTGGGAATTCCTGATCCTGCTGGGATTCCCTTTGGAAATTCCTGATCCTGCTGGGATTCCACTGGAAATTCCTGATCCATCCCTGTTGGGATTCCCACTGGAAATTCCTGATCCTGCTGGGATTCCCACTGGGAATTCCTGATCCTGCTGGGATTCCCATTGGAAATTCCTGATCCTGCTGGGATTCCCATTGGAAATTCCTGATCCTGTTGGGATTCCCACTGGAAATTCCTGTTCCTGCTGGGATTCCCACTGGAAATTCCTCATCCTGCTGGGATTCCCATTGGAAATTCCTGATCCTGCTGGGATTCCCACTTGGAATTCCTCATCCTGCTGGGATTCCCACTGGGAATTCCTGATCCTGCTGGGATTCCCACTGGAAATTCCTGATCCTGCTGGGATTCCCACTTGGAATTCCTCATCCTGCTGGGATTCCCACTGGAAATTCCTGATCCTGCTGGGATTCCCACTGGGAATTCCTCATCCTGCTGGGATTCCCACTGGAAATTCCTCATCCTGCTGGGATTCCCACTGGAAATTCCTCATCCTGCTGGGATTCTTGATCCATCCCTGTTGGAATTCCTGCTCCCTGTTGGAATTCTTTGTTGAAATTCCTGTTCCCCATTGGAATTCCTGCTCCCTATTGGAATTCTTGTTTCCTGTTGGAATTCCTGCTCCCTATTGGAATTCTTGTTTCCTGTTGGAATTCCTGCTCCCTATTGGAATTCTCTGTTGGAATTCCTGCTCCCTATTGGAATTCTCTGTTGGAATTCCTGCTCCCTCCTCATTGAAATTCCTGATCCCCATTGGAATTCTCTGTTGGAATTTCTGTTCCCTATTGGAATTCCTCTTCCCCATTGGAATTCTCTGTTGGAATTTCTGTTCCCCATTGGAATTCCTCTTCCCCATTGGAATTCTCTGTTGGAATTCCTGCTCCTGTTGGGAATTCCTGTTGGAATTCCTGCTTCCAGTTGGAATTCCTGCTCAGCATTGGAATTCCTGCTCCTCTTGGAAATTCCTCTTGGAATTCCTTCTCCCCATTGGAATTCTTGATTCCTGTGGAATTATCTTTTGGAATTCCTGCTCCTGTTGGAAATTCCTGTTGGAATTCCTTCTCCCCATTGGAATTATTGATTCCTGTAGAATTATCTTTTGGAATTCCTGATCCCCATTGGAATTCCTGTTGGAATTCCTGTTCCTTCCCCATTGGAATTCCCAGGATTCCAGGATGTCCCAAGGTTATTTTTGGAGTCCCTGCAGGAATTTTTGGAGTCCCTGCAGGAATTTGGGAGGAGCAGCAGCAGCCCTGCCCCTCCCCCCTGGCTCCCAAGTGGAATTAATGAATTAATTAATTAACAGATGAATTAACAGAATGATCATTAATAGCATGTAACGGGTTTTCTTCTGCTGTTTTTCTGCTTTTTCCTCCCTTTTTATTTATTTTGATTTCCTGCTTCCTGCTCTGGCACTTCCTTCCTGTCCCACCTCCTCTTCCTGCTTTTCTTTCCTTTTTTTTTTTTTTTTTTAATTTTCTTTTTTTCTTTTTTTTCCTTTTTTTTTTGCTTTCTTTTTCCTTTTTTTTTTGCTTTCTTTTTCCTTTTTTTTCCTTTTTTGTTTCTTTTTTTTTCCTTTTTTTTTTCTTTTTTTGGTTTTTTTTTTCCTTTTTTTCCCTTTGTTTTTCTTTTTCCTTTTGCTTTTTTTGCCTTTTTTCTTCTTTTTTGCTTTGTTTTGCTTTCTTTGCTTTTTTTTGCTTTTCTTTTTCTTTTTTTTCCTTTTTTTTCTCCTTTTTTTTCCTTTTTTTTCTCCTTTTTTTTTTCCTTTTTTTTCCTTTTTTTCCTTTTTTTTTTTCTTATTTGCTTCTTACTTGCTTTTTTGCTTTTTTTGCCTTTTTTTTTTTGCTTTTTTTTGCTTTTCTTTTTCTTTTTTTTTCCTTTTTTTTCTCCTTTTTTTTTTTGTTTTTTTTTTCCTTTTTTCCTTTTTTTTTTCTTTTTTTTTTTTCTTATTTGCTTCTTATTTGCTTTTTTGCTCTTTTTTTCCTTTTTTTTTCTTTTTTTTTCTTTTTTTTGGCTTTCTTTTTGCTTTTTTTGCTTTTTTTTTTGCTTTTTTTCCCTTTTTTTTTTCTTTTTTTTCCCCTTTTTTTCCTTTTTCCTTTTTTTTTTTTTTTTTTGTTTGTTTGTTTGTTTGTTTTTTTGCTTTTTTTTTTCCCTTTCCCCCCTTAATTTTGCACGCCCAAAGGGGGAGATCCTGGTAAGTACCACAGAGTGGGAAAAACCCCCCAGCCCTGCCTGGAATTCCCAAAAAAAATCCCAAAATCACCCAGGATGGAGGATGGGAAAAAAAGGGGAGGTGAAATTCCCAGAAAAAAAAAAAATTTAAATTTGAATTTGGGGATTTTGGGGTGGGAATTCCAAATGCTGGGATTCAAATCAATCCTGGCTTTCCAAAATTTTGGGAAGCCAAAATTTTTTATTTTTAACCCAAATCTGTGGCAGGGTGAGATTTCCCATTCCTTCCTTTGGGAATTCATTCACCCCCCCCAAAATTCCCTTTTTTTGGGGGTGATTTGAGACTCTGCCAACCCCAGAATTCCTTGGAATTTTCTTGGAATTCTGGAACCAAAATTCCTCCCTCCTGGGGCAGCAATTTTTGGGATCTGAGCAATTCCAGGAACATGGAAATGTCTGAGAAGGAATCATTTCCAAACTTCCAATTTGGGATTTTTAAAAAAAATTTTTTTGGGTTAATTTTGGGTTAATTTTGGGGATTTACAGCCCCCTCCCCAATTTTCCCCCTGTGCAAGAAAATCAGATTAATGCAGTAGGTTTTATTATTTATTTATTCATTATTTATTTATTATTTGTTCATTCATTCATTATTTATTTTTTTTTAAATTTATTTATGTATTTGTTTATTTAATTATTTATTTATTATTAACATTTTTTATTCCTCCCCAAAATCCAGATTTTTCAGACATTTCTATTTCCTCTCATCAAAATAATATTCCCAAAAATATTCCTGGAAAAGCCCAAAAAACCCCCCAAAATTCCAGGCAGGGCTGGTTGAGGGTCGGGATTGGGATGGGAAGGGGGAGAGCAGGGAATTAATTGGGAATTAATTGGGAATTAATTTGGGATGGGGGCTCCAAAACCAGCCCAGAATTCACCAAAATCTGTGGGTTTTAAAGGAAATTCCTTAAAAATTGCCTGAAATTCCCCAAATTTGCTTAAAATTCCTTCCAATAATTCCCAATAATTCTCTGAAATTACCTGTAATTCTCTGCAATAATTCCCTGAATAATTCCCAATAATTCCCAGTAATTCCCTGCAATAATTCCCAGTAATTCCCTGCAATAATTCCCAATAATTCCCTGCAATTCCCTGCAGTAATTCCCAATATTTCCCTGAAATTCCCTGCAATTATTCCCAATAATTCCCTGCAACTATTTCCAGTAATTCCCAATAATTCCCTGCAGTTCCAAATAATTCCCTGCAATAATTCCCTGAAATTCCCAATAATTCCCTGCAATAATTCCCTGCAGTTCCCTGCAATAATTCCCATCAATTCCCTGCAATAATTCAATGAAATTCCCAATAATTCCCAAAATTTCCCTGCAATAATTACTTGAAATTCCCTGCAATAATTCCCTGAAATTCCCAATAATTCCCTGCAATAATTCCCTGCAGTTCCCTGCAATAATTCCCATCAATTCCCTGCAATAATTCAATGAAATTCCCAATAATTCCCAAAATTTCCCTGCAATAATTACTTGAAATTCCCTGCAGCAATTCCCAACAATTCTCAATAATTCCCAATAGTTCCCTGCCATAATTCCCAATAATCCCTGCAATAATTCCCAATAATTCCCTGAAATTCCCTGCAAAAATTCCCAAAAATTCTCAACAATTCTCTGCAATAATTCCCTGAAATTCCCTGCAATAATTCCCTGCAGTTCCCTGCAATAATTCCCAACAATTCCCAATAATTCCCTGAAATTCCCTGCAATAATTCCCTGCAGTTCCCTGCAATAATTCCCAGTAATTCCCAATAATTCCCTGCCATAATTCCCTGAAATTCCCTGCAATAATTCCCAATAATTCCCAATAATTCCCTGCCATAATTCCCTGAAATTCCCTGCAATAATTCCCAATAATTCCCTGCAGTTCCCTGCAATAATTCCCAACAATTCCCAATAATTCCCTGAAATTCCCTGCAATAATTCCCTGCAGTTCCCTGCAATAATTCCCAGTAATTCCCAATAATTCCCTGCCATAATTCCCTGAAATTCCCTGCAATAATTCCCAATAATTCCCTGCAGTTCCCTGCAATAATTCCCAATAATTCCCAATAATTCCCTGAAATTCCCTGCAATAATTCCCTGCAGTTCCCTGCAATAATTCCCAGTAATTCCCAATAATTCCCTGCAATAATTCCCAATAATTCCCAATAATTCCCAATAATTCCCTGCAATAATTCCCAACAATTCTCTGTAATAATTCCCAACAATTCCCTGCAGTTCCCTGCAATAATTCCCAGTAATTCCCAATAATTCCCTGCAATAATTCCCAACAATTCCCAGCAATCCCTGGGCTCTCCCCCCTCCCCCCTCCCTCAGCTCCACCTCTCTCCTTCCCCTCCCCCCCAGAATTCCCAGGTGGTTCCTGCTGGGAATTGGGAACAGCCCCAAAATCCCAAACCCCCCAAAATTCCAGGGGGGGGGGGGGAACCCAAAATTCCCGTGGGAGCCACCAGGGGGTCCAATTTAACCCCTTCTGTGCCTGCTACCCCCAGAACCCCTCACTAACCCAGGGTGGGGCAGGGGAACCCCAAAAAAGGGTCCTGGGAGGGAATTCCCAGTTTTGGGAAGGGAATTCCCAATGTGGGGGAAGGGAATTCCCAGTTTTGGGAAGGGAATTCCCAATGTGGGGAAGGGAATTCCCAGTTTTGGGGAGGGAATTCCCAGTTTGGGGAAGGGAATTCCCAGTTTGGGAAGGGAATTCCCAGTTTTGGGAGGGGAATTCCCAGTTTGGGGAAGGGAATTCCCAGTTTGGGGAAGGGAATTCCCAGTTTGGGGAAGGGAATTCCCAATGTGGGGAAGGGATTCCCAGTTTGGGGAGGGAATTCCCAGTTTGGGGAAGGGAATTCCCAGTTTTGGGAGGGGAATTCCCAGTTTTGGGAGGGGAATTCCCAGTTTTGGGAGGGGAATTCCCAGTTTGGGGAATTCCCAGTTTGGGGAAGGGAATTCCCAGTTTGGGGAGGGAATTCCCAATGTAGGGGAAGGGAATTCCCAATGTGGGGAAGGGAATTCCCAGTTTGGGGAAGGGAATTCCCAGTTTTGGGAAGGGAATTCCCAGTTTTGGGGAGGGAATTCCCAGTTTTGGGAAGGGAATTCCCAATGTAGGGGAAGGGAATTCCCAGTTTTGGGAAGGGAATTCCCAGTTTTGGGAGGGGAATTCCCAGTTTTGGGAAGGGGATTCCCAGTTTTGGGAAGGGAATTCCCAGTTTGGGGAAGGGAATTCCCAGTTTTGGGAGGGGAATTCCCAGTGCTGGGAAGGGAATTCCCAGTTTTGGGAGGGGAATTCCCAATGTGGGGAAGGGAATTCCCAGTTTTGGGAGGGGAATTCCCAGTTTTGGGAAGGGAATTCCCAGTTTGGGGAAGGGAATTCCCAATGTAGGGGAAGGGAATTCCCAGTTTTGGGAAGGGAATTCCCAATGTGGGGAGGGAATTCCCAGTTTGGGAAGGGAATTCCCAGTTTTGGGAAGGGAAATCCCAGTTTGGGGAAGGGAATTCCCAGTTTGGGGAGGGAATTCCCAATGTAGGGGAAGGGAATTCCCAATGTGGGGAAGGGAATTCCCAGTTTGGGGAAGGGAATTCCCAGTTTTGGGAAGGGAATTCCCAGTTTTGGGGAGGGAATTCCCAGTTTTGGGAAGGGAATTCCCAATGTAGGGGAAGGGAATTCCCAGTTTTGGGAAGGGAATTCCCAGTTTTGGGAGGGGAATTCCCAGTTTTGGGAAGGGGATTCCCAGTTTTGGGAAGGGAATTCCCAGTTTGGGGAAGGGAATTCCCAGTTTTGGGAGGGGAATTCCCAGTGCTGGGAAGGGAATTCCCAGTTTTGGGAGGGGAATTCCCAATGTGGGGAAGGGAATTCCCAGTTTTGGGAGGGGAATTCCCAGTTTTGGGAAGGGAATTCCCAGTTTGGGGAAGGGAATTCCCAATGTAGGGGAAGGGAATTCCCAGTTTTGGGAAGGGAATTCCCAATGTGGGGAGGGAATTCCCAGTTTGGGAAGGGAATTCCCAGTTTTGGGAAGGGAAATCCCAGTTTGGGGAAGGGAATTCCCAGTTTGGGGAAGGGAATTCCCAATGTGGGGAAGGGAATTCCCAGTTTTGGGAAGGGAATTCCCAGTTTGAGGAGGGGAATTCCCAGTTTGGGGAAGGGATTCCCAGTTTGGGGAAGGGAATTCCCAGTTTGGGGAAGGGAATTCCCAGTTTTGGGAAGGGAATTCCCAGTTTTGGGAGGGGAATTCCCAGTTTGGGGAAGGGAATTCCCAGTTTTGGGAGGGGAATTCCCAGTTTGGGGAAGGGAATTCCCAGTTTGGGGAAGGGAATTCCCAGTTTGGGGAGGGAATTCCCAGTTTTGGGAGGGGAATTCCCAGTTTTGGGAAGGGAATTCCCAGTTTGGGGAAGGAAATTCCCAGTGCTGGGCTCTGGGATCTGTCCATGGGGTGCTGGAGATTTGGGGTTTGGGGATTTTGGGGTTTGGGGGTGTCAGAGCTGTGGGGTCCCTGCTGTTCCCAGCTGGATTTGGGGAGCTGGGAATGCTCCAGGTGTGACCCCACAGCTGCTGTGGGGTGGGACCTGCTGGGGATCACCCCAAAAATCCCCCAAAATCCCCAAAAATCCCCAAAAATCCCAGTGTGGGATTGTCCCTGTGGGACCTGCTGGGGATCACCCCAAAAATCCCCAAAAATCCCCAAAAATCCCAGTGTGGGATTGTCCCTGTGGGACCTGCTGGGGATCACCCCAAAAATCCCCAAAAATCCCCAAAAATCCCAGTGTGGGATTGTCCCTGTGACCTTGGGGTCTGCTGGGTTTTGGGATCACCCCAGATCTGTGGGATGGGATCTCTGGGGTTTGGGATCACCCCAGATGTGTGGGATGGGATCTCTGGATTTGGGATCACCCCAAATCTGTGGGATGGGATCTCTGGATTTGGGATCACCCCAAATCTGTGGGATTGGATATTTGGGATCACCCCAGATCTGTGGGATTGGATCTCTGGATTTGGGATCACCCCAAATCTGTGGGATGGGATCTCTGGATTTGGGATCACCCCAAATCTGTGGGATTGGATCTCTCAGCTTTAGGATCACCCCAGATCTGTGGGATTGGATCTCTGGGGTTTGGGATCACCCCAAATCTGTGGGATGGGATCTTTGGGGTTTGGGATCACCCCAAATCTGTGGGATTGGATCTTTGGATTTGGGATCACCCCAAATCTGTGGGATTGGATCTCTGGATTTGGGATCACCCCAAATCTGTGGGATTGGATCTCTCAGCTTTAGGATCACCCCAGATCTGTGGGATTGGATCTCTGGGGTTTGGGATCACCCCAAATCTGTGGGATGGGATCTTTGGGGTTTGGGATCACCCCAAATCTGTGGGATTGGATCTTTGGATTTGGGATCACCCCAAATCTGTGGGATTGGATCTCTGGATTTGGGATCACCCCAGATCTTTGTGATTGGATCTTTGGGGTTTGGGATCACCCCAAATCTGTGGGATGGGATCTCTCAGCTTTAGGATCACCCCAGATCTGTGGGATGGGATCTCTGGGGTTTGGGATCACCCCAAATCTGTGGGATTGGATATTTGGGATCACCCCAGATCTGTGGGATGGGATCTCTGGATTTGGGATCACACCAGATCTTTGTGATTGGATCTCTGGGGTTTGGGATCACCCCAAATCTGTGGGATTGGATCTCTGGGGTTTGGGATCACACCAAGTCTGTGGGATTGGATCTTTGGGGTTTGGGATCACCCCAGATCTGTGGGATTGGATCTTTGGGGTTTGGGATCACCCCAGATCTGTGGGATGGGATCTCTCAGCTTTAGGATCACCCCAGATCTGTGGGATTGGATATTTGGGATCACCCCAGATCTGTGGGATCCCCCAAAACCTCCCCCATACCCCCCAGGTGATCCGGAGGGGCTGGCTCACCATCAACAACCTTTGCTGGGTTTGGGATCACTCCAAATCTTTGGGATTGGATCTTTGGGGTTTGGGATCACCCCAGATCTGTGGGATGGGACCTCTCAGCTTTAGGATCACCCCAGATCTGTGGGATTGGATCTCTGGGGTTTGGGATCACCCCAGATCTGTGGGATGGAATCTCTCAGCTTTAGGATCACCCCAGATCTGTGGGATGGGATCTTTGGGATTTGGGATCACACCAGATCTTTGTGATTGGATCTCTGGGATTTGGGATCACCCCAAATCTGTGGGATGGGATCTTTGGGGTTTGGGATCACCCCAAATCTGTGGGATGGGATCTCTGGATTTGGGATCACCCCAGATCTTTGTGATTGGATCTCTGGATTTGGGATCACCACAAATCTGTGGGATGGGATCTCTCAGCTTTAGGATCACCCCAGATCTGTGGGATGGGATCTCTGGATTTGGGATCACCCCAAATCTGTGGGATTGGATCTTTGGGGTTTGGGATCACCCCAGATGTGTGGGATTGGATCTCTGGATTTGGGATCACCCCAGATGTGTGGGATGGGATCTTTGGGGTTTGGGATCACCCCAAATCTGTGGGATGGGATCTCTCAGCTTTAGGATCACCCCAGATGTGTGGGATCCTCCAAAACCTCCCCCATACCCCCCAGGTGATCCGGAGGGGCTGGCTCACCATCAACAACCTTTGCTGGGTTTGGGATCACCCCAGATGTGTGGGATTGGATCTTTGGGGTTTGGGATCACCCCAGATCTGTGGGATGGGATCTCTGGATTTGGGATCACCCCAAATCTGTGGGATGGGATCTCTGGATTTGGGATCACCCCAAATCTGTGGGATGGGATCTCTGGATTTGGGATCACCCCAGATCTTTGTGATTGGATCTTTGGGGTTTGGGATCACCCCAGATCTGTGGGATCCCCCAAAACCTCCCCCATACCCCCCAGGTGATCCGGAGGGGCTGGCTCACCATCAACAACATCAGCATCATGAAGGGAGGCTCCAAGGAATATTGGTTTGTGCTGACAGCAGAGTCCCTGTCCTGGTACAAGGACGAGGAGGTGAGGGGGGAAATGGGGAAAAATGGGAAACGGGGAAAATGGGGAAAAATGGGAGAAAAATGGGGAAAAATGGGAGAAAAAATGGGAAAACTGGGGGGAAATGGGAGAAAAATGGGAAATTTGGGGGGGAAATGGGGGAAAATGGGGGAAAACTGGGAATTTGGGGGGGGAAATTTGGGGATATGGGGGGAAAAATGGGAATTTGGGTGAAAAATGGGGGGAAATTTGGCGGAAAATGCGGGAAAAAATGGGGGGAATTTGGGGGGGAAATGGGAAATTTGAGGGAAAATTTGGGGGAAAATACGGGGGGAAATGGGAATTTGGGGGGAAATGGGGGGAAAATGGGGATTTGGGGGGGAAATGGGGGAAAAATGGGGATTTGGGAGGGAAATTTGGGGGGAAATGGGGGGGAATTTGGGGATATGGGGAGAAAAAAATGGGAATTTGGGGGAAAATGGGAATTTGGGTGAAAAATGGGGGGAAACTTGGGGGAAAATTTGGGGGAAAATATGGGGGAAATGGGAATTTGGGGGGAAATGGGGGGAAAATGGGGATTTGGGGGGGAAATTTGGGGGAAAATGGGGGGGAATTTGGGGATATGGGGGAAAAATGGGAATTTGGGGGGAAAATGGGAATTTGGGGGGGAAATTTGGGGGAAAATGCAGGGAAAAGTGGGGGGAATTTGGGGGGGAAAAATGGGAAATTTGAGGGAAAATTTGGGGGAAAATTTGGGGGGAAATGGGAATTTGGGGGGAAATGGGGGAAAAATGGGGATTTGGGGGGAAGTGGGGGAAAAATGGGGATTTGGGGGGGAAATTTGGGGGGAAATGGGGGGGAATTTGGGGATATGGGGGGAAAAATGGGAATTTGGGGGAAAATGGGAATTTGGGTGAAAAATGGGGGGAAATTTGGGGGAAAATGCGGAGAAAAGTGGGGGGAAAATGGGAAATTTGAGGGAAAATTTGGGGGAAAATTTGGGGGAAAATATGAGGGAAATGGGAATTTGGGGGAAAATGGGGGGAAAATCGGGATTTGGAGGAAAATGAGGGGAAAAGTAAGAATTTGGGGGGGAAATTGGGATTTGGGGAAAATGGGGAAAAAATGGAAATTTGGGGGAAAATTTGGGGGGAAATTGGGCTTTGGGGGGAAATGGGGGGAAAAATGGGGATTTGGGGTTCCAGACACAAAAATGGGGTTAAGGGAGGGAATTTGGAATCTGCAGTTCCCAAATTCAGGGAATTCATGCCTGGGATGTTTTCAAAATTTAGGGAATTCATCCCTGGGACCTTTCCCAGTGGGATTTTGGGGTCTGGAATTCCCAAATCCAGGGAATTCTTCCCTGGGACCTTTCCCAAATTTAGGGAATTTCCAAACTCAGGGAGTTGATCCCTGGGACCTTTCCCAGTGGGATTTTGGGGTCTGGAATTCCCAAATCCAGGGAATTCATCCCTGGGACCTTTCCCAAATTTAGGGAATTTCCAAATTCAGGGAATTGATCCCTGGGACCTTTCCCAGTGGGATTTTGGGGTCTGGAATTCCCAAATCCAGGGAATTCTTCCCTGGGACCTTTCCCAAATTTAGGGAATTTCCAAATTCAGGGAGTTGATCCCTGGGACCTTTCCCAGTGGGATTTTGGTCCCTGAAATCCCCAGACTCAGGGAATTCCCAAACTCAGGGAGTTGATTCCTGGGACCTTTCCCAGTGGGATTTTGGGGTCTGGAATTCCAAATTCAGGGAATTCATCCCTGGGACCTTTCCCAAATTTAGGGAATTTCCAAATTCAGGGATTTGATCCCTGGAACCTTTCCCAGTGGGATTTTGGTCCCTGGGATCCCCAGACTCAGGGAATTCCCAAATTAAGGGAGTTGATCCCTGGAACCTTTCCCAGTGGGATTTTGGGGTCTGGAATTCCCAAATCCAGGGAATTCATCCCTGGGACCTTTCCCAAACTCAGGGAATTCCCAAACTCAGGGAATTGATCCCTGGGACCTTTCCCAGTGGGATTTTGGGGTCTGGAATTCCAAATTCAGGGAGTTGATCCATGGGACCTTTCCCAGTGGGATTTTGGGGTCTGGAATTCCCAAATTCAGGGAGTTGATCCCTGGAACCTTTCCCAGTGGGATTTTGGGGTCTGGAATCCCCAAATTCAGGGAATTCATCCCTGGGACCTTTCCCAAATTTAGGGAATTCCCAAATTCAGGGAATTCATCCCTGGGGCCTTTCCCAGTGGGATTTTGGAGTCTGGAATTCCAAATTCAGGGAATTCATCCCTGGGACCTTTCCCAAATTTAGGGAATTTCCAAATTCAGGGAATTGATCCCTGGGACCTTTCCCAGTGGGATTTTTGGTCCCTGGGATCCCCAAACTCAGGGAATTCCCAAATTCAGGGAATTGATCCCTGGGACCTTTCCCAAATTCAGGGAGTTGATCCCTGGGACCTTTCCCAGTGGGATTTTGGGGTCTGGAATCCCCAGACTCAGGGAATTCCCAAATTCAGGGAATTCATCCCTGGAACCTTTCCCAGTGGGATTTTGGGGTCTGGAATTCCAAATTCAGGGAATTCATCCCTGGAACCTTTCCCAGTGGGATTTTGGAGTCTGGAATTCCAAATCCAGGGAATTCATCCCTGGGACCTTTCCCAAACTCAGGGAATTGATCCCTGGGACCTTTCCCAGTGGGATTTTGGGGTCTGGAATCCCCAAATTCAGGGAGTTGATCCCTGGGACCTTTCCCAGTGGGATTTTTGGTCCCTGGAATCCCCAGACTCAGGGAATTCCCAATTTCAGGGAATTCATCCCTGGGGCCTTTCCCAGTGGGATTTTGGAGTCTGGAATTCCAAATTCAGGGAATTCATCCCTGGGGCCTTTCCCAGTGGGATTTTGGGGTCTGGAATTCCAAATTCAGGGAATTCATCCCTGGGACCTTTCCCAAATTTAGGGAATTCCCAAATTCAGGGAATTAATCCCTGGGACCTTTCCCAGTGGGATTTTGGGGTCTGGAATCCCCAAATTCAGGGAGTTGATCCCTGGGACCTTTCCCAGTGGGATTTTTGGTCCCTGGAATCCCCAGACTCAGGGAATTCCCAGTTTCAGGGAATTCATCCCTGGGGCCTTTCCCAGTGGGATTTTGGAGTCTGGAATTCCAAATTCAGGGAATTCATCCCTGGGGCCTTTCCCAGTGGGATTTTGGAGTCTGGAATTCCAAATCCAGGGAATTCATCCCTGGGACCTTTCCCAAATTTAGGGAATTCCCAAACTCAGGGATTTGATCCCTGGGACCTTTCCCAGTGGGATTTTGGTCCCTGGGATCCCCAGACTCAGGGAATTCCCAAACTCAGGGAATTGATCCATGGGCCCTTTCCCAGTGGGATTTTTGGTCCCTGGGATCCCCAGACTCAGGGAATTCCCAAATCCCTCCCAGGAAAAGGAGAAGAAGTACATGCTGCCCCTGGACAACCTGAAGATCAGGGATGTGGAGAAGGGATTCATGTCCACCAAGCACATCTTTGCCATCTTCAACACGGAGCAGAGGTGGGGGATCCAGATTTGGGGCTCCCCCTCTCCCCCTGTCCTGCCCCCAGCTCCTCCTGGAGCCCCCAGAGGGGCAGGGAGAGGAGCAGGGGCTGGAATTTGGGGTGATTCCCAAAGGGTTTGGGGTGTTTGGGGTGTTCCCAGAGGGGTTTGGGGTGATTCCCAAAGGGTTTGGGGTGTTTGGGATGGTTCTCTGGGGTACTGGGGGCGTTCCCAGAGGGGTTTGGGGTGATTCCTGCAGGATTTGGGGTGTTTGGGGCATTCCCAGTGAGGTTTGGGGTGATTCCTGCAGGATTTGGGGTGTTTGGGGTGTTCCCAGAGGGGTTCAGGGTAATTCCTGCTAAATTTGGGGTGTTTTTTACAGGATTTAGGGAGTTTGGGGCGTTCCCAGAAAGGTTTGGGGTGATTCCTGCAGGGTTTGGGGAGTTTGGGGCATTCCCAGAGGAATTTGGGGTGATTCCTGCAGGGTTTGGGGTGTTTGGGGCATTCCATGGGGCACTGGAAGTGTTTCCCAAGGAATTTGGGGTGTTCCCAGAGGAGTTTGGGGTGATTCCCAAAGGGTTTGGGGTGTTTGGGATGGTTCTCTGGGGTACTGGGGGTGTTCCCAGAGGGGTTGGGGTGATTCCTGCAGGATTTGGGGTGTTTGGGGTGTTCCCAGTGAGGTTTGGGGTGATTCCTGCAGGATTTGGGGTGTTTGGGGTGTTCCCAGAGGGGTTTGGGGTTATTCCTGCAGGGTTTGGGGTGTTTGGGGCATTCCATGGGGCACTGGAAGTGTTTCCCAAGGAATTTGAGGTGATCCCTGCAGGATTTGGGGTGTTTGGGGTGTTCCCAGAGGGGTTCAGGGTAATTCCTGCTGAATTTGGGGTGTTTGGGGTGTTCCCATAGGGGTTTGGGGTGATTCCTGCAGGATTTAGGGAGTTTCTTACAGGATTTGGGGTGTTTGGGGCGTTCCCAGTGAGGTTTGGGGTGATCCCTGCAGGATTTGGGGTGTTCCCAGAGGGATTCAGGGTAATTCCTGCTGAATTTGGGTTGTTTTTTACAGGATTTAGGGAGTTTGGGGTGTTCCCAGTGAGGTTTGGGGTGATTCCTGCAGGATTTGGGGTGTTTTTTACAGGATTTAGGGAGTTTGGGGCATTCCCAGTGAGGTTTGAGGTGATTCCTGCAGGGTTTGGGGAGTTTCTTACAGGATTTGGGGTGTTTGGGGCGTTCTCAGTGAGGTTTGGGGTGATTCCTGCAGGGTTTGGGGAATTTGGGGCATTCCATGGGGCACTGGAAGTGTTTCCCAAGGAATTTGAGGTGATTCTTGCAGGATTTGAGGAGTTTGGGATGGTTCTCTGGGGTACTGGATGTGTTCCCAGAGGGGTTCAGGGTAATTCCTGCTGAATTTGGGGTGTTTTTTACAGGATTTATGGAGTTTGGGGTGTTCCCAGAGGGGTTTGGGGTGATTCCTGCAGGATTTGGGGTGTTCCATGGGCTACCAGAGGTGATTCCTACAGGATTTGGGGAGTTTCCAGCAGGATTTTGGGAGTTTGGGGCATTCCTTGGGGTACTGGAGGTATTTCCAGAGGAATTTGGGGGTGTTTTCTGCAGGATTTGGGGAGTTTGGGGTGTTCTATGAGGTACTGGAGGTATTTCCAGAGGAATTTGGGGTGTTTCCCAGAGGGTTTTGGGGTGTTCCATGGGGTACCAAAGGTGTTTTTTCCAAGGAATTTTTGGGTCTTTCCTGAAGAATTTAGGGAGTTTGGAGTGTTCCCAGAGGAATTTGGGATGTTCCCTGCAGGATTTGGGGAGTTTGGGGTGTTCCCAGAGGAATTTGGGGTGTTTAGGGTGATCCCTGGGGCACTGGAGGTGATTCCTGCAGGAATTGGGATTCCCACTTCATTCCCACTGGCATTCCATGAAGATTTTGGGAAGATTTTTGGGATTTGGGGTCTCCCTGCCACCTCCCCCTCCTCTCCCTGGAGGATTTTTGGGATTTGGGGTCTCCCTACCACCCCAGCCCCTCCTCTCCCTGGGGGATTTTTGGGATTTGGTGTCTCCCTGCCATCCCTGCCCCTCCTCTCCCTGGAGGATTTTTGGGATTTGGGGTCTCCCTACCACCTCCCCCTCCTCTCCCTGGGGGATTTTTGGGATTTGGGGTCTCCCTGCCATTCCAGCCCCTCCTCTCCCTGGGGGATTTTTGGGATTTGGGGTCTCCCTGCCATTCCAGCCCCTCCTACCCTTGGAGGATTTTTGGGATTTGGGGTCTCCCTGCCATCCCAGCCCCTGTGGGATTTTTGGGATTTGGGGTCTCCCTGCCATCCCAGCCCCTCCTCTCCCTGGAGGATTTTTGGGATTTGGGGTCTCCCTGCCACCTCCCCCTCCTACCCCTGGGGGATTTTTGGGATTTGGGGTCTCCCTGCTATCCCTCCCCCTTCTCTCCCTGGGGGATTTTTGGGATTTGGGGTCTCCCTGCCATTCCAGCCCCTCCTACCCTTGGAGGATTTTTGGGATTTGGGGTCTCCCTGCCATCCCAGCCCCTGTGGGATTTTTGGGATTTGGGGTCTCCCTGCCATTCCAGCCCCTCCTATCCCTGTGGGATTTTTGGGATTTGGGGTCTCCCTGCCATCCCTGCCCCTCCCCTCCCCGGAGGATTTTTGGGATTTGGGGTCTCCCTGCCCCTCCTCTCCCTGGAGGATTTTTGGGATTTGGGGTCTCCCTACCACCTCCCCCTCCTACTCCTGGGGGATTTTTGGGATTTGGGGTCTCCCTGCCATTCCAGCCCCTCCTACCCCTGGAGGATTTTTGGGATTTGGGGTCTCCCTGCCCCTCCTCTCCCTGGAGGATTTTTGGGATTTGGGGTCTCCCTACCACCTCCCCCTCCTCTCCCTGGGGGATTTTTGGGATTTGGGGTCTCCCTGCCACCTCCCCCTCCTCTCCCTGGAGGATTTTTGGGATTTGGGGTCTCCCTGCCATTCCAGCCCCTCCTCTCCCTGGGGGATTTTTGGGATTTGGGGTCTCCCTGCCATCCCTACTCCTGGGGGATTTTTGGGATTTGGGGTCTCCCTGCCATCCCTACCCCTGGGGGATTTTTGGGATTTGGGGTCTCCCTACCACCTCCCCCTCCTACCCTTGGAGGATTTTTGGGATTTGGGGTCTCCCTGCCATCCCTATCCCTGGGGGATTTTTGGGATTTGGGGTCTCCCTGCCATCCCTATCCCTGGGGGATTTTTGGGATTTGGGGGTCTCCCTGCCATTCCAGCCCTTCCTACCCCTGGGGGATTTTTGGGATTTGGGGTCTCCCTGCCACCTCCCCCTCCTTTCCCTGGGGGATTTTTGGGATTTGGGGTCTCCCTGCCATCCCTACTCCTGGGGGATTTTTGGGATTTGGGGTCTCCCTGCCATCCCAGCCATCCCTACCCCTGGGGGATTTTTGGGATTTGGGGTCTCCCTGCCATCCCACCCCTTTTCCCCCAGGAATGTGTACAAGGACCTGAGGCAGATCGAGCTGGCCTGTGACTCCCAGGAGGACGTGGACAGCTGGAAAGCCTCGTTCCTCAGGGCTGGGGTCTACCCTGAGAAGGACCAGGTACAAAAAAAAACCCAAAAAAACCCCAAAATTCACCCCACAGCAGCTGGGACACCCCAAAAAAATGGGGACCAGGTAAAAAAATCCCCCAAAAAATCCTTAAATTGACCCCAAAGCAGCTGGGACACCCAAAAAAAAGGGGGACCAGTTAAAAAAAAAACCAAAAATTGACCCCAAAGCAGCTGGGACACCCCAAAGAAAAATGGGGACCAGGTAAAAAAAAAACCAAAAATTGACCCCACAGCAGCTGGGACACCCCAAAAAAATGGGGACCAGGTAAAAAAAAAACCAAAAATTGACCCCAAAGCAGCTGGGACACCCCAAAAAAAAAATGGGGACCAGGTAAAAAAAAAAAAAAAATTACCCCAAAGCAGCTGGGACACCCCAAAAAAATGGGGACCAGGTAAAAAAAAACCCCAAAAAATCCTCAAATTGACCCCACAGCAGCTGGGACACCCAAAAAAATGGGGACCAGGTAAAAAAAAAAACCAAAAATTGACCCCACAGCAGCTGGGACACCCCAAAGAAAATGGGGACCAGGTAAAAAAAAAACCCACAAAATCCTCAAATTGACCCCACAGCAGCTGGGACACCCCAAAAAAATGGGGACCAGGTAAAAAAAACCCCAAAAATTGACCCCAAAGCAGCTGGGACACCCCAAAAAAAAAATGGGGACCAGGTCAAAAAAAAAAAAAACCAAAAATTGACCCCACAGCAGCTGGGACACCCCCAAAAAAATTGGGGACCAGGTACAAAAACCCCCCAAAAAATCCTCAAATTGACTCCACAGCAGCTGGGACACCCCCAAAAAATTGGGGACCAGGTAAAAAAAAACCAAAAATTGACCCCAAAGCAGCTGGGACACCCCAAAGAAAAATGGGGACCAGGTAAAAAAAAAAACAAAAACTGACCCCACAGCAGCTGGGACACCCCAAAAAAAATGGGGACCAGGTAAAAAAAAAACCCAAAAATTGACCTCACAGCAGCTGGGACACCCCAAAAAAAGGGGGACCAGGTAAAAAAAAACCCAAAAAATCCTCAAATTGACCCCACAGCAGCTGGGACACCCAAAAAAAATGGGGACCAGGTACAATAACCCCCAAAAATTGACCCCAAAGCAGCTGGGACACCCAAAAAAATGGGGACCAGGTAAAAGAAACCCCAAAAATTGACCCCACAGCAGCTGGGACACCCCAAAAAAAATGGGGACCAGGTAAAAGAAACCCCAAAAATTGACCCCAAAGCAGCTGGGACACCCCCAAAAAAATGGGGACCAGGTAAAAAAAAACCCAAAAATTGACCCCAAGGCAGCTGGGACACCCCAAAAAAAATGGGGATGGGATTCCCAGGGATCCAGGATTGGTTCAATTCTTGTTTTTGCAGACTGAGAGCGAGGAGGGGGCGCAGGAAAATTCCTTTTCCATGGACCCCCAGCTGGAGAGGCAGGTGGAGACCATCCGGAACCTCGTGGATTCCTACGTGGGGATCATCAACAAATCCATCCGGGACCTGATGCCAAAGACCATCATGCACCTCATGATCAACAATGTGAGGGAAAAGGGAAATGTGGGAATGGGGTGGGGAGCAGGAAAATCCCTCTCCTGACATCCAGACTGGGGATTTTATCCACAGGGAGCTGCTGGACCCAAACAAACCCCAAACCACAAATCTCACACTAATCCTCTTTCCCAGATCGAGGATTTCATCCACAGGGAGCTGCTGGACCCAAACAAACCCGAATTCTCACACAAACCCAAAACAAACCCCAAATCTCACACTAATCCTCTTTCCCAGACCAAGGATTTCATCCACAGGGAGCTGCTGGACCCAAACAAACTCCAAATCCCAAACAAACCCCAAATTTCTGTCCCTCTCAGACCAAGGATTTCGTCCACAGGGAGCTGCTCCAGTTTGGGCCAGGCCCCAAAACAAATCCCACACAAACCCCAAATCTCACACCAATCCTATTTCAGACCAAGGATTTCATCCATGGGGAGCTGCTGGCCCCAAACAAACCCCAAATCTCACACAAACCCCAATTCTCACACAAACCCCAAATTTCTGTTCCTCTCAGACCAAGGATTTCATCCACGGGGAGCTGCTGGCGTTCCTGTACTCGAGCTCAGATCAAACCCCAAACAAACCCCAAATCTCACACAAACCCCAAATCTCACACAAACCCCAAATCTCACACAAACCCCAAATCTCACACCAATCCCATTTCAGACCAAGGATTTCATCCACGGGGAGCTGCTGCCGTTCCTGTACTCGGGCTCAGACCAGACCCCAAACAAACCCCAATTAAACCCCAAATCTCACACTAATCCCATTTCAGACCAAGGATTTCATCCACGGGGAGCTGCTGGCCCCAAACAAACCCCAAATCTCACACAAACCCTAATCTCTGTCCCTCTCAGACCAAGGATTTCATTCACAGGGAGCTGCTGCCGTTCCTGTACTCGGGCTCAGATCAAACCCCAAACAAACCCCAAATCTCACACAAACCCCAAACCAACCCTAATCTCTGTTCCTCTTAGACCAGGGATTTCATTCACAGGGAGCTGCTGGCGTTCCTGTACTCTGGCTCAGACCAGATCCCAAACAAACCCCAAATCTCACACAAACCCCAAATCTCACACAAACCCCCTTCTCCCCAGACCAAGGATTTCATCCACAGGGAGCTGCTGGCGTTCCTGTACTCTGGCTCAGACCAGATCCTAAACAAACCCCAAACAAACCCCAAATCTCACACAAACCCCCTTCTCCCCAGACCAAGGATTTCATCCACGGGGAGCTGCTGGCCCCATACAAACCCCAAATCTCACACAAACCCCAAATCTCACACAAACCCCAAATCTCACACAAACCCCAAACAAACCCCAAATCTCACACCAATCCCATTTCAGACCAAGGATTTCATCCACGGGGAGCTGCTGGCGTTCCTGTACTCGGGCTCAGACCAGACCCCAAACAAACCCCAATTAAACCCCAAATCTCACACCAATCCCATTTCAGACCAAGGATTTCATCCACGGGGAGCTGCTGCCGTTCCTGTACTCGGGCTCAGACCAGGCCAGCCTGATGGAGGAGTCCCCCGAGCAGGCGCAGCGGCGCGAGGAGATGCTGCGCATGTACCACAAACCAACCCCACACAAACCCCAAACCAGCCCCAAACCAACCCCACACAAAACCCAAACTAACCCCAAACCAGCCCCACACAAACCCCAAACTAACCCTAATCTCTGTTCCTCTCAGACCAAGGATTTCATCCACAGGGAGCTGCTGCCGTTCCTGTACTCAGGCTCAGACCAGACCCCAAACAAACCCCAAATCTCACACAAACCCCAAATCTCACACAAACCCCAAATCTCACACAAACCCCAAATCTCACACCAATCCCAAATCTCACACCAATCCCAAACAAACCCCAGTTTCTGTCCCTCTCAGACCAAGGATTTCATCCACGGGGAGCTGCTGCCGTTCCTGTACTCGAGCTCAGATCAAACCCCAAACAAACCCCAAATCTCACACAAACCCCAAACCAACCCTAATCTCTGTTCCTCTTAGACCAGGGATTTCATTCACAGGGAGCTGCGGGCGTTCCTGTACTCGGGCTCAGACCAGATCCCAAACAAACCCCAAACAAACCCCAAATCTCACACAAACCCCAAACAAGCCCCAAATCTCACACAAACCCCAATCTCTGTTCCTCCCAGACCAAGGATTTCATCCACGGGGAGCTGCTGCCGTTCCTGTACTCGGGCTCAGATCAAACCCCAAACAAACCCCAAATCTCACACAAACCCCAATCTCTGTTCCTCCCAGACCAAGGGTTTCATCCACGGGGAGCTGCTGGCCCCAAACAAACCCCAAATCTCACACTAACCCCAAACCAACCCTAATCTCTGTTCCTCTTAGACCAGGGATTTCATTCACAGGGAGCTGCTGGCGTTCCTGTACTCGGGCTCAGACCAGACCCCAAACAAACCCCAAATCTCACACAAACCCCAAATCTCACACAAACCCCCTTCTCCCCAGACCAAGGATTTCATCCACGGGGAGCTGCTGGCGTTCCTGTACTCGGGCTCGGACCAGGCCAGCCTGATGGAGGAGTCCCCCGAGCAGGCGCAGCGGCGCGAGGAGATGCTGCGCATGTACCACGCCCTGCGCGAGGCGCTCGCCATCATCGGCGACATCAGCACCAGCACCGTCAGCACCCCCGTGCCCCCCCCCGTGGACGACACCTGGCTGCAGCCCGGGGGCTCCCACAGGTGCCACGGGGGGCTTGGAAAGGGTTTGGGGGGGGTTTGAGGTGGTTTATAGAAGGGTTTGGGGGGGTTTATAAAGGGTTTGGAAAGGGCTTAGGGAGTTTGGAAACGGTTTTGGGGGGTTTGGGGGGGTTTTGGAAAGGGTTTGGGGGGTTTGGGGTGGTTTATAAAGAGTTTGGGGGTGTTTGGAAACGGTTTGGGGGGGTTTGGAAAGGATTTGAGAGGTGTTGGAAAGGGTTTGGGGGGGTTTGGGGTGGTTTGGAAAGGGTTTGGGGGGTTTGGAAAGGGTTTGGGGTGGGGTTTGGGGAGGGTTTGGGGTGGTTGGAAAGTGTTTGAGGGGGTTTATAGAAGTGTTTGGGAGGAGTTGGGGTGGTTTAGAAAGGGTTTGGGGTGGTTTGGGGTGTTTGGGGTGGTTTGGAAAGGGTTTGGGGGGTTTGGGGTGGTTTAGAAAGGGTTTGGGAGGGTTTGGAAAGGGTTTAGTGGGGTTTAGAAAGGGTTTAGGGGGTTTTGGAAAGGGTTTGAGGGGGTTTGGAAAAGGTTTGGGGGGGTTGGAAAGGGTTTGAGGGGTGTTTGAAAGGGTTTGGGGGATTGGAAAGGGTTTGGGGTGGTTTAGAAAGGGTTTGGGGGCGTTTGGAAAGGGTTTGAGGGGGGTTTGGAAGGGGTTTGGGGGGGTTTGGAAAAGGTTTGGGGGCGTTGGAAAGGGTTTGAGGGGTGTGTGAAAGGGGTTTGAGGGGTGTGTGAAAGGGTTTGGGGGGGTTTGGGAAGGGTTTGGGGGGTTTGGGGCAGTTTAGAAAGGGTTTGGGGGGGGGGGTTTTTAGAAAGGGTTTAGGGGGTTTGGAAAGGGTTTGGGGGTTTATAGAAGGGTTTGGGGTGGTTTAGAAAGGGTTTGGGGGGGTTTGGAAAGGATTTGAGGGGCTTTGGAAGGGGTTTGAGGGAGTTTGGAAAGGGTTTGGGGTGGTTTAGAAAGGGTTTGGAGGGGTTTGAGGGGGTTGGAAAGGGTTTAAGTGTGGTTTGGAAAGGGTTTAAGGGTGGTTGGAAAGTGTTTGAGGGGGTTTATAGAAGGGTTTGGGGGGAGTTGGGGTGGTTTAGAAAGGGTTTAGAAGGGTTTGGAAAGAGTTTGGGGGTGTTTGGAAAGGATTTGAGGGATTTAGAAAGGGTTTGGGGTGGTTTGGAAAGGGTTTGGGGGGAGGTTTGGAAAGAGTTGGGGGGGTTTGGGGGGGTTTGTAAAGGGTTGGGGGGGTTTGGGGTGGTTTAGAAAGGGTTTGGGGGGGTTTGGAAAGGGTTTAGGGGGGTTTGGAAAAGGTTTGGGGGGGTTGGAAAGGGTTTGAGGGGTGTGTGAAAGGGTTTGGGGGGGGTTTGGAAAGGGTTTGGGGTTTAGAAAGGGTTTGGGGGTGTTTGGAAAGGGTTTGAGGAGCTTTGGAAGGGGTTTGAGGGAGTTTGGAAAGGGTTTGGGGGGTTTATAGAAGGGTTTGGGGGGTTTGGGTTGGTTTAGAATGGGTTTGGGGGGGTTTGAGGGGGGTTGGAAAGGGTTTGGGGGGTTGGGGTGGTTTATAAAGGTTTAGGATGGTCCATGGGGTACTGGAGGTGTTTCCAGGGGAATCTCGAGTGTTCCCAGGCGGTTTGGGGTGGTCCATGGGGTAGTGGGGGGGTTTATAGAAGGGTTTGGGGCGGTTTGTAAAGGGTTTGGGGCGGTTTGGGGGTACTGAGGGGTTTATAGAAGGGTTTGGGGCGGTTTGTAAAGGGTTTGGGGCGGTTTGTAAAGGGTTTGGGGCGGTTTGGGGGTACTGAGGGGTTTATAGAAGGGTTTGGGGTGGTTTGTAAAGGGTTTGGGGCGGTTTGGGGGTACTGAGGGGTTTATAGAAGGGTTTGGGGCGGTTTGTAAAGGGTTTGGGGCGGTTTGTAAAGGGTTTGGGGCGGTTTGGGGGTACTGAGGGGTTTTTACCTCACCCTGGGGTGCCCCCCTGACGCCCCCTTTGCCCCCAGCCCCCCTCCCCAGCGCCGCCCGCCCTCGGCGCTGCCCCCCCCGGGCCGCCCCCCCTCTCTCCGCGCCCCCGCCCCGGGGCCGCCGCCGCTGCTGCCGCTGCCCGCGGGGGGCCCCGGGCCCGGCCCCGCCTTCGCCGCGCCCCCCATCCCGTCCCGCCTCGGGCCCCTGGGCGCCGCCAGCGACCCCTTCGCGGCCCCGCCCCAGATCCCGGCCCGGCCCGCCCGCGTCCCGCCGGGAATCCCGCCCGGAGTGCCCAGGTGAGGGGGACGGGAGGGAGGGGAGGGGAGGGGATGGGATGGGATAATGGGATGGGATGGGATGGGATGGGATGGGATGGGATGGGATGGGATGGGATGGGATGGGATGGGATGGGATGGGATGGGATGGGATAATGGGATGGGATGGGATAATGGGATGGGATGGGATGGGATGGGATAATGGGATGGGATGGGATAATGGGATGGGATAATGGGATAATGGGATGGGCTGGGGTATACTGGGATGGGCTGGGGTACACTGGGATGGACTGGGATCACACTGGGATGGGCTGGGGGAAGACTGGGATGGGCTGGGGTACACTGGGATCCACTGGGATGGGCTGGGATTACACTGGGGGAACACTGGAATGGGTTGGGATCCATTTGGATCACTGGGATCCACTGGGGTCACACTGGGATTCACTGGGATCCATTGGGGTCACACTGGGATTGCCTGGGGTACACTGGGGGCACACTGGGATGGGCTGGGGTACACTGGGGGTACACTGGGTCCCACTGGGATCCATTTGGGTCACACTGGGGTCACACTGGGTCCCACTGGGATCCATTTGGGTCCCACTAGGTCCCACTGGGGTCCTGCTGGGGATCCTGAGGGTCCCTCCCAAACTCTGAGCCCTCCTCTCCCCCCAGGAGACCCCCGGCGGCCCCGAACCGCCCGACCATCATCCGCCCGGCCGAGCCCTCGCTGCTGGATTAGCCCAGAGCTGCCGCGGGGCGCAGGGATCCGCGGGGTCCGAGGGGTCTGTGGGGTCTATGGGATCTGTGGGGGGTCTGTGGGATCTGTGGGACCCACATGATCTAGGGGATCCACTGGAATTGTGGGATCTGTGATCTACTGGATCTGTGGGGTCAGCAGGACCTGTGGGATCTGCTGCATCTCTGGGGTCCACGGGATCTATGAGATGCACAGGATCTGTGGGATTTATGGGATCTAACCCCACCCCAGGGGAAAAAACAACCCTGAGCCCAGCCAGAGCTCCCAGGGCTGATCCAAATCCTGGGGCTGATCCCGATCCCAGGGCTGATCCCAAAACTGGGCCTGATCCCAAAACGGGCTGATCCTGATCTGGGGCTGATCCCAGTCCCACGGCTGATCCCAGTCCCGGCCCCGATCCCAATCCCAATCCTGGCCTGATCCTAGGGTTGATCCCGATCCTGGCCCCAATCCCGATCCCGATCCTGGGGCTGATCCCAACCCAGGGCTGATCTCAATCCTGGGGCTGATCCCAGTCCCATGGCTGATCCCGATCCCAGCCCTGACCCTGGCCAGCGGCAGCTCCAGGGCTGATCCTGGGGCTGATCCCAATCCCGATCCCAGCCTCAATCCTGGCCCTGATCCCAGGACTGATCCTGATCCCAGTCCCAATCCCGACCCCGGCCGGTGGCATCCCCAGGGCTGATCCCAGTCCTGGGGCTGATCCTGATCCTGGTCCCAATCCTGGGGCTGATCCCAGTCCTGGAGCTGATCCCAGTCCTGGGGCTGATCCTGATCCCAATCCTGGGGCTGATCCCAGTCCTGGGGCTGATCCTGATCCCAATCCTGGGGCTGATCTCAGTCCTGGGGCTGATCCCAGTCCTGGGGCTGATCCTGATCCCAATCCTGGGGCTGATCCCAGTCCTGGGGCTGATCCTGATCCCAATCCTGATCCTGATCCCAATCCTGGGGCTGATCCCAGTCCTGGGGCTGATCCTGATCCCAATCCTGGGGCTGATCCCAGTCCTGGGGCTGATCCTGATCCCAATCCTGGGGCTGATCCCAGTCCTGGGGCTGATCTCAGTCCTGGGGCTGATCCCCATCCCGGGGCTGATCCCAGTCCTGGGGCTGATCCCGATCTTGATCCTGATCCCAGTCCTGGGGCTGATCCCAATCCTGGGGCTGATCCTGATCCCAATCCCAGGGTTGATCCCAGTCCTGGGGCTGATCCCAGTCCTGGGGCTGATCCTGATCCCGATCCCAATTCTGGGGTTGATCCCAGTCCTGGGGCTGATCCTGATCCCAATCCCGGGGTTGATCCCAGTTCTGGGGCTGATCCCAGTCCCGGGGCTGATCCCAGTCCTGATCCCGATCCCGATCCCGGCCCCGCCGGCGGCAGCTCCAGGGCTGGTCCCAGCAGCTGATCCTGGCAGCTCCCGCTGCCCCCCAGCCCCTCCCGGCCGGGATCTTTTTTTGGGGGTTTTTTGGGGGTTTTTGGGGTGGGGAACATTGCACTTTGTCACAATTCCCGGCGATCCCGAGGGGGGTGGGCTTGGATCCTCCTCCCTCCTCCTCCTCCCCCCCAGGGGTTGATTTTTTGGGGGGTTTTTTTGGGTGGGAGGGGTTTATTAAAAATTTTGGGGAAAACACTGGAATTCCCAGAGGGATTCACTAATGAATTCAATTCCCTGAGAACCTCAGGAATTTCGGGAATAACCCCGAGGAGGAGGAGGAGGAAGCTGCCACCCCCTTTTTCCCCATTTTTTCCCGATCCCACTCCGCCGGCTCCGGCCAGGAGCCGAGGTTGTAAATATTTTTACAGACTTGTATTAATTGTATAAAAAAAAAAAAAACAACAAAAAAAGAGGGGAAAAAAAAAACCACAAAAAAAACCAACAAAAATCCAGGGGAAAAAAAAAAAAAAAAAAAAAAAAGAAAAAAAGAAAAAAAAAAAAAACCCGGCCCAGCAATAATGTGGATTTTTTCCAACCCCCCCCCCGGCCCCGGTGCCTTAACGACCCCCCGGCTCGGGGGGGGCAATTAATCTAATTAACGAGCCGGGGGCGGTTTTGGGGGGGTCCCCCCGAAGTGCCTCCGCTCCGCGTCCCATTAATGAACTAAAAACCGGCAAAAAAATCCGAATAAAGGGAAAAAAATTAAAAAAAAAAAGTGAGATGTGTGGAATTCTGGGGGGGTTCGGTTCTTCACCCTTTTTAGGGGGATTTGGGGGTTCTGAGGAGGGTGGGGCTCCTCCTGTTCTCACTGCGATCCATCCCTGTCCTGCTCCCGGAATTTTGTGGGTAATGATTTAAAAAATCCCAAAGTTTAATTGATTTACATCGCTCCGCCTGGGAAGGGGGAACCGCGGGATCCATTCACCCCAATCCCGGCCGGGATTCACCACACCGGGATCCGCGTGCAAAACCCGGGAATTGGGGAAAATCTGGGATTAAAAATCCCCTCAGGATCAAAAAAATCCCCTCAGGATCAAAAAAATCCCCTCAAGATCAAAAATCCCCTCAGGATCCGCCGCGCGCTGCCCTCAGGAAGGACCCCCCATCCCCAAGGCTGCCCGCGGCGTCGCCTGAGGCGGGAAGTGACGCAGAACCCCCGCGCGATGGCGAAGCCGGTGGCGGATCCCGGTGACCGATTTTGCTGACGGATCCCGGTTGTTGATCGAGCGGCGGATCCCGGTTGTTGATCCCGGTTTTTGATCCCGCCGGCGGATCCCAGAATTTTTCAGGCAGCGCCGCGGCCGCCCCGGGCGCCGGGTCCTCTCGTGCCCCCTGCGCTGATTGGCTGCTGCCTCCCCGCGCCCTGAGCTCTGATTGGTCAGCGCGATTCTGGCCCCGCCCCCTCCCCGGGCTCGCGAGCGCCGCCTGGCGGAGCGGCGGGTCCCACAATGCACCGCGCGGGGGGAATTTGGGGGGAAAATTTGGGGCAAATTTGGGGGATTTTGGGGCAGATTTACCGGTCCAGGGGTGAAAAATGGGGACAGATGTGGAGATCTGGAGGAATTCGGGGCTGATTTGGGGGTGGGGGCAGATTTGGGGTATTTCAGTGCAGATTTGGGGGGTCTTGGGGCAGATTTGGGGGTTCCAGGAGCAGATTTTGGGGTCTCTGTGGCAGATCTGGAGAATTTTGGGGCAGATTTGTGGGGTCTTTAGGCAGATTTTGGGTGTCTGGGACAGATTTTGGAGTCTCTGGGGCAGATCTGTGGAATTTTGGGGCAGATTTAGGGGATTTTGATGTAGATTTTGGGTGTCTGGGAGAGATTTTGGAGTTTTGGGGGCAAATTTGGAGGATTTTGGGGCAGATTTCCAGGTCCAGGGGAGAAAAATGGGGACAGATTTGGGGAGATCTGGAGGAATTCGGGGCTGATTTGGGGGTGGGGAGCAGATTTGGGGTATTTCAGGGCAGATTTTGGGGTCCCTGGGCATCTTTGGGATATTTCAGGGCAGATTTTTGATATTTCAGGGCAGATTTTGGGGTCCCTGGGCAGATTTTGGGGGTCCAGGATTCCTTTTTTGCCCCTTTCACGTGACTCCCAGCACGGAAATCTCTTCCCAGCCTGGAGGAGCCGCGTTTCCCCCCGAGCTCGGAGCTTTGGGTGCAAAAATAAAACATTTTTGCGCAATGGGAGAAAAACTCGATTTCCTGGGGCCGAGCAGCCGCTTCCTTCCTGCGCCCTGAACCCGGGACCTGGCACACTCCGGCAAATTCCCGCGAATTCCCGCAAATTCCGGCAAATTCCGGCTCTTCCCGAATTCCTGGGAGCTCCTGCAGGAGGAGGAGGATGAGGTTGGAGCTGCTGCTCCTCGTGGCTGCGGCGTTTCCCTCGTGCCTGAGCCGGAGAAACCGCGAGTCTGGACACGATTCCCGCCTGGATTCCCAGAATTCACCCCAGGATTCTCAGGATTCCCGCCTGGATTCCCAGGATTACCGCCGGGATTATCAGGATTCCCGCCTGGATTCCCAGAATTCACCCCAGGATTCTCGGGATTCCCGCCAGGATTCTGAGGATTCCCGCCAGGATTTCCCAAAAAATTCCCAGAATTACCTCCAGGATTCCCACCAGGATTTCCCCCAAAATTCCCAGAATTACCTCCAGGATTCCCACCTGATTTCCCACCTGGATTCTCAGGATTACCCACAGGATTCCCCCCAGGATTCCCAGAATTTCCCCCAAGATTCCCAGGATTCCCCCCAGGATTCCCCCCAGGATTCCCGGGTTTCGCATCTGGATTCCCCCCAGGATTCCCGCCAGGATTCTCGGGATTCCCGCCAAGATTCCCGCCAAGATTCCCGCCAGGATTCTCAGGATTACCCGCAGGATTCCCCCCAGGATTCCCGCCAGAATTCCCGGGGCTCCCCCCAGGATTCCCGGGGTTCCTCCCAGGATTCTCAGGGTTCCCCCCAAGATTCCCCCCAGAATTCCCGGGATTCCCAGGGATCTCCCCAGGATTCCCCCCAGGATTCCCGGGGTTCCCCCCAGGATTCCCAGGGATCTCCCCGGGGTTCCCCCCAGGATTCCCGGGGCTCCCGCCGCCGCCCCGCGCTCCCCCCGCGGCTCCTCCCGGCCCCGCTGATTCTCCAGCTGCCCCCGGATCCCCCGGGTCCCCCCCGGCTCCGCTGCCTCGCCCCGCGCCGCTTCTCGGGCAGCACCTTCGAGCTTCTCCCGGCGGGAATAATCCCGGCGGGAATAACCCCGGTCCGGAGCGTCGCCGCCGCTGCCCAGCAGCACTGGGCCGAGTTCCCCGTGCCCGGAGCCGCCCGGTGCTGGCGGTGCCGGTACCGGAGCCACAACGGCAGCGCCTGGCTGGAGTCGGAGCCGAGCGCCGTGATCGGCGGCTCCGGTGGGTTTGGGGGGCTCATCCCGGGGGGTCCCCCCCTTCCCGCATCCCGCAGCCAAATCCCGGGATTTTCTCCCCAGATCTGGGCGATGCCGAGTGTCAGAGCAGCGATGTCATCGGCACGGGACCCGCGCCCACCGCGGGGACCCTGCGGGACCGGAACGGTACCGGGAGCGGGAGCGGGAACGGGAACGGGAGCGGGAACGGGAACGGGAGAGCGAGCGGGAACGGGAACGGGAGCGGGAATGGGGAATGGGAGCGGGAACGGGAACGGGAACGGGAATGGGGAATGGGAGCGGGAACGGGAACGGGAACGGGAGCGGGAGCGGGAGCGGGAACGGGAGCGGGAACGGGAACGGGAACGGGAGCGGGAGCGGGAACGGGAGCGGGAGCGGGAACGGGAACGGGAACGGGAGCGGGAGCGGGAACGGGAACGGGAGCGGGAACGGGAACGGGAACGGGAGCCGGAGCGGGAGCGGGAACGGGAACGGGAACGGGAACGGGAACGGGAGCGGGAACGGGAGCGGGAATGGGAGCGGGAACGGGAACGGGAGCGGGAGCGGGAGCGGGAGCGGGAACGGGAGCGGGAACGGGAACGGGAACGGGAGCGGGAACGGGAGCGGGAACAGGAGAGGGAACGGGAGCGGGAGCGGGAAGGGAATGGGAATGGGAGCGGGAACGGGAGCGGGAACGGGAGCGGGAATGGGGAATGGGAATAGGGATGGGAATGGGGATGGGAATGGGGAATGGGGAATGGGGATGGGGAATGGGGATGGGAATGGGGAATGGGAATGGGAATGGGGATGGGGATGGGGATGGGAATGGGAATGGGAATGGGGAATGGGAATGGGAATGGGGATGGGGATGGGGATGGGAATGGGGATGGGAATGGGGACGGGAACAGGAACGGGAATAATGGGAATGGGAACGGGGAATAGGGAATGGGAATAGGGAATGGGAACAGTACCAGGAACAGGAATGGGAATGGGAATGGGGAACAGGAATAATGGGAATGGGGAATGGGAACGGTACAGGGATCCCTGAGCCGCTCCCGGTGCTGGATCCCGGTGATTCCCGGCCCTCCCCGTCCTCTCTCCCTCCCAGACCCTCCCTGGCTGCTCCCGGTGTCGCTCGGTGCCGCCGTCCTGGGGCTGCTGCTGCTGCTGGGGGCGGCGGCCGCGGGCTGGAGAGGTGGGAGGGGCTCGGAACCGGGAATTCCGGGGGCTCGGAACTGGGAATTCCGGGGGGGCTCGGAACTGGGAATTCCGGGGGGCTTGGAACCGGGAATTCCGGGGGCTCGGAACTGGGAATTCCGGGGGGGTCGGAACTGGGAATTCCGGGGGCTCGGAACTGGGAATTCCGGGGAGGGTCGGAACTGGGAATTCCGGGGGGGGTCGGAACTGGGAATTCCGGGGGTTCGGAACGGGAATTTCGGGGGGCTCGGAACCGGGAATTCCGGGGGGCTCGGAACTGGGAATTCCGGGGGTTCGGAACGGGAATTTCGGGGGGCTCGGAACCGGGAATTCCGGGGGGCTCGGAACCGGGAATTCCGGGGGTTCGGAACTGGGAATTCCGGGGGCTCGGAACTGGGAATTCCGGGGAGGGTCGGAACTGGGAATTCCGGGGGGCTCGGAACTGGGAATTCCGGGGGGTTCAGAACGGGAATTTCGGGGGGCTCGGAACTGGGAATTCCGGGGGGGGGAGGATCGGAACTGGGAATTCCGGGGAGGATCGGAACTGGGAATTCCGGGGGTTCGGAACCGGGAATTCCGGGGGGTTCAGAACGGGAATTTCGGGGGGCTCGGAACTGGGAATTCCAGGGAGGGTCGGAACTGGGAATTCCGGGGGGCTCGGAACTGGGAATTCCAGGGAGGGTCGGAACTGGGAATTCCGGGGGTTCGGAACTGGGAATTCCGGGGGGGGGTCGGAACTGGGAATTCCAGAGGGGGTCGGAAATGGGAATTCCAGGGGCTCAGAACTGGGAATTCCGGGGGGCTTGGAACTGGGAATTCCGGGGGGGGTCGGAACTGGGAATTCCGGGGGGGCTCGGAACTGGGAATTCCGGGGGGCTCGGAACCGGGAATTTCGGGGGGCTCGGAACTGGGAATTCCGGGGGGCTCGGAACTGGGAATTCCAGGGAGGGTCGGAACCGGGAATTCCGGGGGGCTCGGAACTGGGAATTCCGGGGGGCTCGGAACTGGGAATTCCAGGGAGGGTCGGAACCGGGAATTCCGGGGGGCTCGGAACTGGGAATTCCAGGGAGGGTCGGAACCGGGAATTCCGGGGGGCTCGGAACTGGGAATTTCGGGGGGCTCGGAACTGGGAATTCGGAACTGGGAATTCCGGGGGGGGGCTCGGAACCGGGAATTCCGGGGGGCTCGGAACTGGGAATTCCGGGGGTTCGGAACTGGGAATTCCGGGGGGGGGTCGGAACTGGGAATTCCGGGGGGCTCGGAACTGGGAATTCCGGGGGGCTCGGAACCGGGAATTCCGGGGGCTCGGAACTGGGAATTCCGGGGGGCACGGAACCGGGAATTCCGGGGGCTCGGAACTGGGAATTCCGGGGGGGGTCGGAACTGGGAATTCCGGGGGGCTCGGAACTGGGAATTCCGGGGGGCTCGGAACTGGGAATTCCAGGGAGGGTCGGAACCGGGAATTCCGGGGGTTCGGAACCGGGAATTCCGGGGGGGCTCGGAACTGGGAATTCCGGGGGGCTCGGAACCGGGAATTCCGGGGGGCTCGGAACTGGGAATTCCGGGGGGCTCGGAACTGGGAATTCCAGGGAGGGTCGGAACCGGGAATTCCGGGGGTTCGGAACTGGGAATTCCAGGGGGCTCGGAACTGGGAATTCCGGGGGGCTCGGAACTGGGAATTCCAGGGGGCTCGGAACCGGGAATTCCGGGGGCTCGGAACTGGGAATTCCGGGGAGGGTCGGAACTGGGAATTCCGGGGGCTCGGAACTGGGAATTCCGGGGGCTCGGAACTGGGAATTCTGGGGGGCTCGGAACTGGGAATTCCAGGGGGGGCTCGGAACTGGGAATTCCGTGGGGGTCGGAACTGGGAATTCCGGGGGTTCGGAACTGGGAATTCCGGGGAGGGTCGGAACTGGGAATTCCGGGGGTTCGGAACTGGGAATTCCGGGGGGCTCGGAACTGGGAATTCCGGGGGGGGTCGGAACTGGGAATTCCGGGGGGTTCAGAACAGGAATTTCGGGGAGGGGTCGCAACCGGGAATTCCGGGGGGCTCGGAACTGGGAATTACGGGGGGCTCGGAACTGGGAATTCCAGGGAGGGTCGGAACTGGGAATTCCGGGGGTTCGGAACTGGGAATTCCGGGGGGGGTCGGAACTGGGAATTCCAGGGGCTCAGAACTGGGAATTCTGGGGGCTCAGAACTGGGAATTCCGTGGGGTTCAGAACGGGAATTCCGGGGATCTCGGTACCCCGCGACCCCCATCCCTCCCTGCCCCCGGTGCCACCGGTTCTGTTCCTCCCAGGCCTCCGGCGGCGCGGACAGATCCACACGGTCCCAGCCCCGGTAAGGCCGGACCCTGTGACCCCCCAAATCCACCCCCAGACCCCCCCAAAATCCCCCTGAAACCCAGCGCCGTGTCCCTCCTGTCTCGGCAGAGCCTCCCCATGGCCCCCGCGCCGTCGCTGTCCCGCTGAGGCTCCCGGTGTCCCCGGGGGTCGAGCTCCGGTTACCGGGACCCCGCGGGGGAGCCCCCCCCGCCCCTCCCCCCGCGGTGCCAATAAAGTTTTGGGGTTCGTGTCCAGCGCTGCTCCGTTCCCGGGGTCCTGGAGCCGCTGCCGGTGCCGGTGGCGATTCCCGGGGCTGTGTCTCATTCCCGGTGTCCCGTTCCCGTTCCACATTCCCATTCCCATAATTCCCATTATTCCCATTATTCCCATTATTCCCATTATTCCCATTCCCATTATTCGCATTCCCATTTCCATCCCCATTCCCATTCCCATTATTCCCATTATTCCCATTATTCCCATTATCCCCATTATCCCCATTATTCCCATTCCCATTATTCCCATTCCCATCCCCATTCCCATTATCCCCATTATTCCCATTATTCCCATTATTCCCATTATCCCCATTATCCCCATTATTCCCATTATTCCCATTATTCCCATTATTCCCATCCCCATTCCCATTATTCCCATCCCCATTCCCATCCCCATTTCCATTCCCATCCCCATTATTCCCATTATTCCCATTAATCCCATTATTCCCATTATTCCCATATTCCCATTATCCCCATTATTCCCATTATTCCCATTCCCATTATTCCCATTATTCCCATTATTCCCATTATCCCCATTATTCCCATTATTCCCATTATTCCCATTCCCATTATTCCCATTATTCCCATTATCCCCATTATCCCCATTATTCCCATTATTCCCATTATTCCCATTCCCCTCACTCCCGCCAGGGGGCGCCCCTCTCCCTCAGCCGCTGAGTGGGCGTGGCCTAACCCGAAAGGGGGCGTGGTCTCACACGAGAAGGGGCGTGTCCACCCCTCAGTGGGCGTGTCCCGCTCGGGGGGCGGGGCCCGTCGGGGGGCGGGCCCGCGGGGGGCGGGGCGCGGCGCGGTCCAAGATGGCCGCGGTGTCGGTGTTCCCCGGCGTGCGGCTCCTCACGGTCGGGGACGCCAACGGGGAGATCCAGCGGCACCAGGAGCAGCAGCCGCTGCGCCTCGAGGTCCGCACCGGCCCCGACAGCGCCGCCATCGCGCTCTACGGCCGTGAGTGCGCGGGGGGCGGCCCGCGAGGGGCCTGAGGGGGGAGGGGGGGGCCTGAGGGGCTCTGAGGGGGCTGTGGGGATGGGGGAGGGGCCATGAGGGGTCTGTGGGGTCGGAAGGGGCCCTGAGGGGTCACTGAGGAGCTGGGGGGGCGCCTGAGGGGTGTGAGGGGTTTGGGGGGGGGCGGGAAGGGGCCCTGAGGGCTCTGTGGGGTGGGGGGGGCGCTCTGAGGGGTGAGCGAGGGGCTGGGGGGGTCCTGAGGGGACGGGGGGGGGGCTGAGGGGATGAGGGGGGGATTTGGGGGCCCTGAGGGGAATTTGGGGACCCTGAGGGGGATTTGGGGACCCTGAGGGCTCTGTGGGGTGGGGGGGGGCGCTCTGAGGGGTGAGCGAGGGGCTGGGGGGGTCCTGAGGGGATGAGGGGGGGATCTGGGGGCCCTGAGGGGTCTGTGATGATTTGGGGGGATCCTGAGGGTTCTGTGGGGATTGGGGGGCTCTGAGGGGTCACTGAGGATTTGGGGGGACCCTGAGGGGTCAGTGAGGGTTTGGGGGGACCCTGAGGGGTCACTGAGGATTTGGGGGGGCCCTGAGGGGTCAGTGAGGATTGAGGGGGACCCTGAGGGGTCAATGGTGATTTGGGGGGACCCTGAGGGGTCACTGAGGATCTGGGGGGATCCTGAGGGGTCAGTGATGATTTGGGGGGACCCTGAGGGGTCAGTGATGATTTGGGGGGGCTCTGAGGGGTTTGGGGAGATCGGGAATCGAGGAAATCGGGGCTTGGGGTCACTTTTGGGGTGCTGACGGTTCAGGGGCTGGGGGTTCAGGGAGGATTTTAAATCCACGATACTTTTGGGGGCTCTGGGGGCGTCCCGCGATTTTTCCGAGGCTGCAAAAAGTTCATTCCGATCCCCCCCCCCCCAAAATTCCCACTTTTACCCAAATCCGCCCCAGTTCCGTGACCTTCCCCGAATTCCAGGCTCCTCTTTGTCTCCGGCTTTTAAAACATTTTTTTTAATTTACTTTTTTTTTTTTTTCCATCTCTTTCTCCAAACCCGGCGCTTTGTGCTTTCTTTTTTTTTTTTTTTTTTTCTTGGCATCCTCCTCATCCCGCCGGATTATTTGGGAATTTTGGGGGGCTCATCCCCCTCCCCACCACGCTAATAATTAATCAGCGGGAATAATTAATGATGGAAGGAGGGAAACTGAGGCACGGCTCCGGGGCAACATCTGCCGCTCCTTTTTTCCCTTTATTTCCTTTTTTTTTTTTTTTTTTTTAATTTTAAATCACAAAGAGCCGGAATTCCCTGCAGGTGTTTGTTTGTTCCCGCAACTTCCCGCGCCGCGTGGCCGCTCCGAGAATTTTTTAATTTGTATTTTATTTTATTTTATTTTATTGGGAATGAGAGCTGCTCCCCATGCCTCCTTCCCCAATTTTTTTTTTTTTTTTTGGGATAATTCCCATTATTTTTTTGGGATAATTCCCGGTTCTTTTGGGATAATTCCTCCATCCTTTCCCTGCGCGGACCCAAAATCCTCATTTGTGACCGAAATTCCGGCTCCTCCCCGCCCCCCCGGGCCGAGCAGCGGTAATTAGAGGTTAATTAGGTTAATTAGGTTAATTAATTGTGCTGGTCCCGCTCTGCGGGGAGGCTTCGGAACCGGGACTGGGGCGGGGGTTTGGCCTCGTGCTCACCTCGTTTTTTCCCTCTGTCCCCTCCCTTTTTTCCTTTCATCCCTCCCCGTTTTCCCTCCTGGTTCATTTTCCCCTCCCCGTTCCCATTTTTCTTTCCTGTCTCTTTTTTTCCCCTCCCCATTCCCGGTATTTTCCCCCTTCATTCCCAGTTTTTCCTTCCCCATTCCCATTTTCCCCCCCCTCATTCCCGTTTTTCCCTCCCCTTTCCTGATTTTTCCCCCCCCCTCTTATTCCTGATTTTTTCCCTCTCTTATTCCTGATTTTCCCTCCCCTTTCCTGATTTCTCCCCCTCTCTTATTCCTGATTTCCCCCCCCTCATTCCTGATTTTTTCCCCCTCATTCCTGATTTTTCCCCCCTCATTCCTGATTTTCCCCCCCCCATTCCTGATTTTTTCCCCCCCATTCCTGATTTTTTCCCCCTCTCTCATTCCTGATTTTTCCCCCCCCACTCCCGTTTTTCCCTCCCCTTTCCTGATTTTTTCCCCCCCTCATTCCTGATTTTTTTCCCCCTCATTCCTGATTTTTTCCCCCCCTCATTCCTGATTTTTTCCCCCCCTCATTCCTGATTTTTCCCCCCATTCCTGATTTTCCCCCCCCATTCCCATTTATACTTTCTCATTTCCTCCCCTCATTCCTGATGTTTTCTCCCCTTATTCCAAATTTTTTCCCATCCTAATTCCCAATCTTTTTCACCTTCTCATTCCTGATTTTTTTCTCTCCCCTCTCTCATTTTCCCCTTCACGTTCCCAATATTTTCCTCCCTCATTCCCAATTTTTTTTCCCTCTCATTCCCCATTTTTCCCTTTCCTTTTCTGATTTTTCATTCCCCATTCCCAACTTTATTTCCCCCTTCATTCACAATGTTTTGCCCCATCATTCCTGATATTTTTCCCCCTTATTCCAAATTTTTTCCCCCTAATTCCTAAAATTTTTCCCCACTTGTTCCCGAATTTTTTTCTCTTATTCCTGATATTTTCCCCCTTCATTCTTGATTTTTCCCCCCTCATTCCCAATATTTTTCCCCCCTCTTATTTCTTATTTTTCCTCTCCCATTCCTGACTTTTCCCCCCCTTATTCCAAATTTTTTCCCTCATTCCCAATATTTTTCCACCTCTCATTTCTTATTTCACCCTCCTCATTCCTGGTATTTTTCCTCCGTTTTCAAAATTTTTTTCCTCCTCATACCCGATTTTTTCCCCCCCTTATTCCCTGTTTTTCCCTTCTCATTCTTGATTTTTTTCCCCTATCATTCCTGATTTTTCCCCCCTCATTCCCAATGTTTTCCCCCCTTATTCCTGATTTTTTTTCCTCATTTCCAGACGAGGATGTCTGCGTGTTCAAGTGCTCCGTGTCCCGGGACACCGAGTGCAGCCGAGTGGGGAAACAATCCTTCATCATCACCCTGGGCTGCAACAGTGTGCTGCTGCAGTTTGGGACCCCCACGGGTACAGAGCCCCCAAAAAACCCCAAAATCCCCCCAAAAATCCCACCCAGAATCCCAAAATCCCACCCAGAATCCCAAAATCCCACCCAGAACCCCAAAATCCCACCCAGACCCCCAGGGGATGCAAATCCTTCATCATCACCCTGGGCTGCAACAGTGTGCTGCTGCAATTTGGGACTCCCACGGGTACAGAGCCCCCCAAAAAATCCCAAAATCCCCCCAAAAATCCCACCCAGACTCCAAAAATCCCACCCAGACCCCCAGGGGAAGCAAATCCTTCATCGTCACCCTGGGCTGCAACAGTGTGCTGCTGCAATTTGGGACCCCCACGGGTACAGAGCCCCCCAAAAAATCCCAAAATCCCCCCCAAAATCCCACCCAGAACCCCAAAATCCCACTCAGCACCCCCAGGGGAAGCAAATCCTTCATCATCACCCTGGGTTGCAACAGTGTGCTGCTGCAGTTTGGGACCCCCACGGGTACAGAGCCCCCAGAAAACCCAAAAAAATCCTAAAATCACCCCAAAAATCCCACCCAGACCCCCAGGGAAAGCAAATCCTTCATCATCACCCTGGGCTGCAACAGTGTGCTGCTGCAATTTGGGACCCCCACGGGTACAGAGCCCCCAAAAACCCCCCAAAAATCCTAAAATCCCAAAAAAAATCCCACCCAGAACCCCAAAATCCCACCCAGAATCCCAAAATCCCACCCAGACCCCCAGGGGATGCAAATCCTTCATCATCACCCTGGGCTACAACAGTGTGCTGCTGCAATTTGGGACCCCCACGGGTACAGAGCCCCCAAAAAACCCAAAAAAATCCTAAAATCCCCCCAAAAATCCCACCCAGAACCCAAAAATCCCACCCAGAATCCCAAAATCCCACTCAGACCCCCAGGGGATGCAAATCCTTCATCATCACCCTGGGCTGCAACAGTGTGCTGCTGCAATTTGGGACCCCCACGGGTACAGAGCCCCCCAAAAAATCCCAAAATCCCCCCAAAAATCCCACCCAGACTCCAAAAATCCCACCCAGAATCCCAAAATCCCACCCAGAATCCCAAAATCCCACTCAGCACCCCCAGGGGAAGCAAATCCTTCATCATCACCCTGGGCTACAACAGTGTGCTGCTGCAGTTTGGGACCCTCACGGGTACAGAGTCCCCAAAATCCCCCCAAAAAATCCCCAAATCCCCCCAAAAATCCCACCCAGACTCCAAAAATCCCACCCAGAATCCCAAAATCCCACCCAGACCCCCAGGGGAAAGCAAATCCTTCATCATCACCCTGGGCTGCAACAGTGTGCTGCTGCAATTTGGGACCCCCACGGGTACAGAGCCCCCAAAAAACCCCAAAATCCCCCCAAAAATCCCACCCAGAATCCCAAAATCCCACCCAGAATCCCAAAATCCCACCCAGAATCCCAAAATCCCACCCAGAATCCCAAAATCCCACTCAGTGCCCCCAGGGGAAGCAAATCCTTCATCATCACCCTGGGCTGCAACAGTGTGCTGCTGCAGTTTGGGACCCCCACGGGTACAGAGCCCCCAAAAAACCCCAAAAAATCCCAAAATCCCACCCAGAACCCCAAAATCCCACTCAGCACCCCCAGGGGAAGCAAGTCCTTCATCATCACCCTGGGCTGCAATTCAGAACCCCCACGGGTACCAGAGCCCCAAAATCCCCCCAAAAAATCCCACCCAGAACCCCAACATCCCACCCAGACCTCCAAAAAATCCCAAAATTCCCCCAAAATTCCCACCCAGCATCCCTAGGGGGGAAGCAAATCCTTCATCATCACCCTGGGCTGCAATTCAGAACCCCCACGGGTACCAGAGCCCCAAAATCCCCAAAAAAATTGCACCCAGACCCTCAAAAAAACCCCAAAAAATCCCAATATCCCCCCAAAACCCCCACCCAGCCCCCCAGAACCCCCACCCAGCCCCCCAGAACTCGTTTTCCCCTCAGATTTCTGCTCCTTTTACAACATCCTGAAGAACTGCCGGGGCCACAACACGGAGCGCTCGGTGTTCAGCGAGAGGACGGAGGAGAGCTCGGCCGTGCAGTACTTCCAGGTGGGGTTCTGCCCCTGGGGGGGCAGTTCCTGATCCTGGGGGGGCAGTTCCTGACCCTGGAGGGGCAGTTTGTGATCTTACAGGGTTAATTATTGACCCTGGGGGGGGAAATTCCTGACACGGAGGGAGCAGTTCCTGATCCTAAAGGGGCAATTCCTGACACTGGGGGGGCTGTTCCTGACCCTGGGGGGGCAGTTCCTGATCCTAAAGGGGCAATTCCTGACACTGGGGGGGCTGTTCCTGACCCTGGGGGGGCAGTTCCTGACCCTGGAGGGGCAGTTTGTGATCTTACAGGGTTAATTATTGACCCTGGGGGGGGAAATTCCTGACACTGGGGGGGCAATTCCTGATCCTTGGGGGCAGTTTGTGATCTTACAGGGTTAATTCCTGACACTGGGGGGGCAATTCCTGACCCTGGGGTGGCAATTCCCGACCCTGGGGGGGCAGTTCCTGACACTGGAGGGGCTGTTCCTGACCCTGGGGGGCAGTTCCTGACACTGGAGGGGCTGTTCCTGACCCTGGGGGGGCAGTTCCTGACCCTGGAGGGGCAGTTTGTGATCTTACAGGGTTAATTATTGACCCTGGGGGTGGCAATTCGTGACCCTGGGGGGCCAGTTCCTGACCCTGGGGGGGCAGTTCCTGACCCTGGGGGGGCAATTCCTGACCCTGGGGGGGCAGTTCCTGACCCTGGAGGGGCAGTTTGTGATCTTACAGGGTTAATTATTGACCCTGGGGGTGGCAATTCCTGACATGGAGGGGGCAGTTCCTGACCCTGGGGGGGCAGTTCCTGACCCTGGGGGGGGCAATTCCTGACCCTGGGGGGGCAGTTTGTGATCTTACAGGGTTAATTATTGACTCTGGGGGTGGCAATTCCTGACATGGAGGGGGCAGTTCCTGACCCTTGGGGGCAGTTCCTGATCCTAAAGGGGCAGTTCCTGCTGCTGGGGGGGGAATTCCTGTTCCAGAGGGTTCCAGGATCACGGTGTCCATCTGTCCCTGTGTCCATCTGTCCCTGTGTCCCTGTGTTGTTTCCATCTACCCCATGTCGCTCTGTCCCTCTCCTGGTGTCCATCTCTCCCTGTGTCCATCTGTCCGTCTCTCCCTGTGTCCATCTGTCCGTCTCTCCCTGTGTCCATCTATCTCTCTGTCCCTGTGTCCATCTGTCCCTTTGTCCCACGTCCCTTTGTCTCTCTGTCCCGTGTCCATCTGTCCTGTCCCTCTCTGCCCTGTGTCCATCTGTCCCTGTCCCATGTCCCCATGTCCATCTGTCCCTGTGTCCATGTGTCCCTCTGTCCCTGTGTTGAGTCCCTCTGTCTCTCTGTCCCATGTCCCCATGTCCGTGTGTCCCTGTGTTGTGTCCCCGTGTCCATCTGTCCCATGTCCCTGTGTCCATCTGTTCCCCTGTCCCGTGTCCACCTGTCCATCTGTCCCTGTGCCCTGTGTCCATCTGTCCCTGTGCCCCGTGTCCATCTGTCCTGCTGTCCCATGTCCCTGTGCCCTGTGTCCCCATGTCTCTGTGCCCCATGTCCCTCTGTCCCATGTCCCTGTGCCCCGTCCCACGTCCATCTGTCCCTCTGTCCCATGTCCCTCTGTCCCATGTCCCTGTGCCCTGTGTCCCTCTGTCCCTGTGTCCCATGTTCCTATACCCCATGTCCCTCTGTCCCTATGCCCCGTGTCCCTCTGTCCCTATGCCCCATGTCCCTCTGTCCTATGTCCCTGTGCCCTGTGTCCATCTGTCCCTGTGCCCCATGTCCCCATGTCTCTCTGTCCCATGTCCCCATGTCCCTCTGTCCTGTGTCCCTCTGTCCCTGTGTCCCTCTGTCCCTGTGTCCCTCTGTCCCTGTGTCCCTCTGTCCCATGTCCCTCTGTCCCATGTCCCTGTGCCCCGTGTCCCCATGTCCCTCTGTCCCATGTCCCTGTGTCCCGTGTCCGTGTCCCTCTGTCCCATGTTCCTATACCCCATGTCCCTCTGTCCCTATGCCCCGTGTCCCTCTGTCCCATGTCCCTCTGTCCTATGTCCCCGTGCCCTGTGTCCATCTGTCCCTCTGTCCCATGTCCCTCTGTCCTATGTCCCCGTGCCCTGTGTCCATCTGTCTCTCTGTCCCATGTCTCTCTGTCCCATATCCCTGTGTCCCTCTGTCCCTGTGTCCCATGTCCCTGTGCCCCATGTCTCTCTGTCCCTGTGCCCCGTGTCCCTCTGTCCTTGTGTCCCATGTCCCTCTGTCCCATGTCCCTCTGTCCTATGTCCCTGTGCCCTGTGTCTCTCTGTCCCTGTGCCCTGTGTCCCTCTGTCCCATGTCCCTGTGTCCCTCTGTCCCATGTCTCTCTGTCCCATGTCCCCATGCCCCGTGTCCATCTGTCCCATATTCCTATACCCCATGTCCCTCTGTCCCTCTGTCCCATGTCCCTCTGTCCTATGTCCCCGTGCCCTCTGTCCCATGTCTCTCTGTCCCATGTCCCCATGCCCCGTGTCCATCTGTCCCGTTCCCTGTCCGTGTGTCCGCAGTTCTACGGGTACCTGTCTCAGCAGCAGAACATGATGCAGGATTACGTGCGCACGGGGACGTACCAGCGAGCGATCCTGCAGAACCACAGCGACTTCAAGGACAAGGTGGGGGGGTTTGGGGTGGATTTTGGGGGGGCTCAGCTCAGTTTGGGGGGGCTCAGCTCAGTTTGGGGGGGTTCTGGTCGTTTTGGGGGGGTTTGGGGTGGATTTTGGGGGGCTCGGGTTGTTCTGAGGGGATTCAGCTCAGGATTTGTGGTTTTATTCCCACCCAAAGCCGGGATTGAACATGGGATAAACCTGGGATCAAACCTAGGATAAACCCAGGACCAGACCTGGGATAAATCCAGGATCAAACCTGGGATAAACCCGGGGTCAAACATGGAATAAACCCGGGACCAGACTTGGGATAAACCTGGGATCAAACTTGGGAAAAACCCAGGGTCCAACTTGGGATAAACCTGGGGTCAAACCCGGGATAAACCCGGAGTCAAACATGGAATAAATCCAGGATCAAACCTGGGATAAACCCGGGGTCAAACATGGGATAAACCCGGGGTCAAACATGGAATAAATCCAGGATCAAACTTGGGATAAACCCGGGACGAGACTTGGGATAAACCTGGGATCAAACCCGGGATCAACCCAGGGTCCAACTTGGGATAAACCTGGGATCAAACCTGAGATAAACCCGGAGTCAAACATGGAATAAATCCAGGATCAAATCTGAGATAAACCCAGGGATCAAACCTGGGGTAAACCCAGCATAAACCTGGGATCAAATGTGGGATAATCCTGGAATCGAACTTGGGACCAGACCTGCGATAAACTCAGGATAAACCTGGGATAAAACCCGGGATAAATTTGGGATAAACCTGGGATCAAACCTGGGATCAAATTTGGGATAAACCTGGGATCAAATTTGGGATAAACCTGGGATCAAACCTGGGATAAATCTGGGATAAGCCTGGGATCAAACCTGGGATCAAACTCGGGATAAATTTGGGATAAACCCAGGGATGGAACCTGGGATAAATCCGGGACCAAACCTGGGATAAACTCAGGATAAACCCAGGATCAAACCCGAGATAAATTTGGGATAAACCCAGGATAAACATGGAATAAACCCAGGATAAACCATCCTCTCCCTTTTTTTGGATCCTTCCCCCCATTTTCCCATTTTCCACCCCCATTTTCCCATTTTCCACCCCCATTTTCCCATTTTTCACCCCCATTTTCCCATTTTCCACCCCATTTCCCCCCAGATCGTGCTGGACGTTGGCTGTGGCTCGGGGATCCTCTCGTTTTTCGCCGCCCAGGCCGGGGCTCGGAAAATCTACGCGGTGGAGGCGAGCACCATGGCCCAGCACGCCGAGGTGGGGCTGGGGGTCTCACAGCCTGAGCCCCCTGTTACACCCTGAGCCCTTTGCACAGCCTGAGCCCCCTTTATTCCACACCTTGAACCTCTTTATTCCACACCTGAACCCCTTTGTTCTCCAGCCTGAGCCCCCTTTTACCACCGCCTGAGCCCCCTTTTCACAGCCTGAGCCCCCTTTTACCACCCTGAGCCCCCTGTTACACCCTGAGCCCTTTTCACAGCCTGAGCCCTTTTATTCCACACCTTGAACCTCTTTATTCCACACCTGAACCCCTTTGTTCTCCACCCTGAGCCCCTTTCCACAGCCTGAGCCCCCTTTCCACAGCCTGAGCCCCCTTTCCACAGCCTGAGCCCCTTTTCACAGCCTGAGCCCCTTTTACACCCTGAGACCCCTTTTACACCCTGAGCCCTCTTTTCACAGCCTGAGCCCCTTTTACCACAGCCTGAGCCCCTTTTACCACCCTGAGCCCCCTTTATTCCACACCTTGAATCTCTTTATTCCACACCTGAACCCCTTTGTTCTCCACCCTGAGCCCCCTTTTACCACAGCCTGAGCCCCCTTTTCACAGCCTGAGCCCCCTTTTACACCCTGAGCCCTTTTCACAGCCTGAGCCCCCTTTTATTCCACACCTTGAACCTCTTTATTCCACACCTGAACCCCTTTGTTCTCCACCCTGAGCCCCCTTTTCACAGCCTGAGCCCCTTTTACCACACCCTGGGCCCCCTTTCCACAGCCTGAGCCCCCCTTTTCACAGCCTGAGCCCCCTTTATTCCACACCTTGAACCCCTTTATTCCACACCTTGAACCCCCTTTATTCCACACCTTGAACCCCTTTTACCACAGCCTGAACCCCCTTTATTCCACACCTGAACCCCCTTTATTCCACACCTTGAACCCCCTTATTCCACACCTTGAACCCCTTTATTCCACACCTTGAACCCCCTTTATTCCACACCTTGAACCCCTTTATTCCACACCTTGAACCCCCTTTATTCCACAACCTGAACCCCTTTATTCCACACCTTGAACCCCTTTTCACACCTGAACCCCTTTATTCCACACCTGAGCCCCTTTATTCCACACCTTGAACCCCTTTTCACACCTGAACCCCTTTATTTCACACCTGAACCCCTTTATTCCACACCTTGAACCCCTTTTCACACCTGAACCCCTTTATTCCACACCCTTGAACCCCTTTATTCCACACCTGAACCCCCTTTATTCCACACCTTGAACCCCTTTATTCCACACCCTGAACCCCTTTCCACACCCTGAACCCCCTTTATTCCACACCTTGAACCCCTTTATTCCACACCTGAGCCCTTTTATTCTACACCTGAACCCCCTTTTTCTCACACCCTGAGCTCTTTTCCCCTTTATTCCACACCCTGAACCCCATTATTCCCCAGCCTGAACCCCTTTTTTCCCCTTTTTCACTCACCATAAACCCCTTTTTTCCCCCTTTTCCACACCCTGAACCCCTTTGTCCCCATTTTCCCACAACCTGAACTCCTTTTCCCCCTCTTTCTCCCTTTTTTCCCCCACACCCCCTGGCCCTTTTTTCCCTGTTTTTTCCCCATACCCTGATCCTTTTCCCCCATTTTTCCCCCTTTTCCCCTCTTTTTTCTCCCACAACCCCTGACACTTGCCCACTTTTCCCCCATTTTTTCCCTGCTTTTTTCCCCCATTTTTTCCCTGCTTTTTTCCCCCATTTTTTCCCTGCTTTTTTCCCCCATTTTTTCCCTGCTTCTTTCCCCCATTTTTCCTTATTCTTTCCCCATTTTTTCCCTGATTTTCCCCCATTTTCCCCCATTTTTTCCCTGTTCTTTCCCCATTTTTTCCCTGTTCATTCCCCATTTTTCCCTGTTCATTCCCCATTTTTTCCCTGTTCATTCCCCATTTTTTCCCTGTTCTTTCCCCATTTTTTCCCTGTTCTTTCCCCATTTTCCCCCTGTTCTTTCCCCATTTTCCCCCTGTTCTTTCCCCATTTTCCCCCCGTTCTTTCCCCATTTTTCCCCTGTTCTTTCCCCAATTTTCCCCTGTTCTTTCCCCAATTTTCCCCTGTTCTTTCCCCAATTTTCCCCTGTTCTTTCCCCAATTTTCCCCTGTTCTTTCCCAATTTTCCCCTGTTCTTTCCCCTTTTTCCCTGTTCTTTCCCCATTTTTCCCCCATTCTTTCCCTCTTTTTCCCCCGTTCTTTCCCCCATTTTTCCCTGATTTTTCCCCATTTTTCCCTGTTCTTTCCCCATTTTTCCCCATTTTTTTTCCCCACACCCTGCCACTTTTTCCCCCTTTATTCTACTTTTCCCCCCACACTCCCTGACCCTTCCTCCCCCCATTTTTCCCCCTTATTTCCCATTTTTCCCCTGTTCTTTCCCCCATTTTTCCCTGATTTTTCCCCATTTTTTCCCTGTTCTTTCCCCATTTTCCCCCATTCTTTTTCCCCACACCCTGCCACTTTTTCCCCCTTTATTCTACTTTTCCCCCCCACACCCCTGACCCTTTCCCCCCATTTTTCCCCCCTTATATCCCATTTTTTCCCCCCTTTTTCCCCCCCAGGTTCTGGTGAAGAGCAACAACCTGACGGAGCGCATCGTGGTGATCCCGGGCAAGGTGGAGGAGGTGTCCTTACCTGAGCAGGTGGACATCATCATCTCTGAGCCCATGGGCTACATGCTGTTCAATGAGCGCATGCTGGAGAGCTACCTGCACGCCAAGAAGTACCTGAAACCCACTGGTGGGTCTGGGGGGGTCCCCAGGGGGCTGAGGGGGTCCCCAGGGGGCTGAGGGGGGTCTAAGGGGGTCCCCAGGGTCCCCATGCTGGAGAGGTACCTGCACGCCAAGAAGTACCTGAAACCCACTGGTGGGTCTGGGGGGGGGGTCCTGGGGGGGCTAAGGGGGTTCTAAGGGGGTCCCCAGGGGTCTGAGGGGGTCCCCAGGGGTCTGAGGGGGTCCCCAGGGTCCCCATGCTGGAAGTACCTGAAACCCACTGGTGGGTCTGGGGGTCCTGGGGGCCTCTAAGAGGGTCCTGGGGGGTCCCTAGGGGTCTAAGAGGGTCCCCAGGGGGGGGTCTAAAGGGGTCCCCAGGGTTCCAAAGGGGTCTTTTGAGGGGTCCCCAAAGCTCCAGGAGGGTCTCCAGGGTCACCCCAAGGCTTCAAGGGGGTCCCTGGGGGTTCCCCAAGGCTCCATGGAGGTCCAAGAGGGGTCCCCAAGGGGTCCAGGGGGATCACCAGGGGTCCGAGAGGGTCCTAAATGCCCCAAGAGGGGTCCATAGGGGGTCTTCAGAGGTCCAAAGGGGGTCCCCAAGGCTCCAAGAGGGGTCCCAAGGGATCCAGGGGGGGTCCCCAGGGCTCTAGGGGGTCCCTGGGAGGGTCCCCAGGGGTCTGAGGGGGACCCCAGGGGTCTAAGGGGGTCCCCAGGGGGGGTCTGAAGTGGTCCCCAAGGCTCCAGGAGGTCTCCAGGGTCACCCCAAGGCTTCAAGGGGGTCCCTGGGGGGTCCCCAAGGGGTCCAGGGGAGTCCCCAAGGCTCCATGGAGGTCCAAGAGGGGTCCCCAAGGGGTCCAGGGGGATCACCAGGGGTCCAAGAGGGTCCTAAATGCCCCAAGAGGGGTCCATAGGGGGTCTTCAGAGGTCCAAGGGGGTCCAAAGGGGGTCCCCAAGGCTCCAAGAGGGGTCCCAAGGGATCCAGGGGGGGTCCCCAGGGCTCTAGGGGGTCCCTGGGAGGGTCCCCAGGGGTCTGAGGGGGTCCCCAGGGGGGGTCTAAAGTGGTCCCCAAGGCTCCAGGAGGGTCTCCAGGGTCACCCCAAGGCTCCATGGAGGTCCAAGGGGGGTCCCCAAGGGGTCCAGGGGGATCACCAGGGGTCCAAGAGGGTCCTGAATGCCCCAAGAGGGGTCCATAGGGGGTCTCCAGGGCTCCAGGATTGTCCCCAGTGTCCCCAAAAGGCTTCAAGGGGGTCCCCAGGGATCCAGGGGGGGGTCCCTGGGAGGGTCCCCAAGGCTCCAAGGGGGTCCCCAGTGCCCAACCCCCTCCCCCCACAGGGAACATGTTCCCCACCATCGGGGACGTGCACCTGGCGCCCTTCACGGACGAGCAGCTCTACATGGAGCAGTTCACCAAGGCCAACTTCTGGTGAGGGTTACTGGTTACTGGTCCCAGTCCCTGATCCCAGTTCATGATCCCAGTTCCTGATCCCAGTTCATGATCCCAGTCCCAGTTCCTAATCCCAGTCCCTGATCCCAGTCCCTGATCCCAGCTCTACATGGAGCAGTTCACCAAGGCCAACTTCTGGTGAGGGTTACTGGTCCCAGTTCATGGTCCCAGTCCCAGTCCCTGATCCCAATTCCTGATCCCAGTCCCAATTCCTGATCCCAGTCTCAGTCCCTGATCCCAGTTCCTGATCCCAGTCCCTGATCCCAGTCCCAGATCCCAGCTCTACATGGAGCAGTTCACCAAGGCCAACTTCTGGTGAGGGTTACTGCTCCCAGTTCCTGATCCCAGTTCATGGTCCCAGTCCCTGATCCCAGTCCCAGTTCCTGGTCCCAATTCCTGATCCCAGTCCCTGATCCCAATCCCTGATCCCAGTCCCTGATCGTAGTTCCTGATCCCAGTCCCAATTCCTGATCCCAGTCCCAGTCCCTGATCCCAGTCCCTGATCCCAGTTCATGATCCCAGTCCCTGATCCCAGTCCCAGTTCCTGATCCCAGTCCCTGATCCCAGCTCTACATGGAGCAGTTCACCAAGGCCAACTTCTGGTGAGGGTTACTGGTCCCAGTCCCTGATCCCAGTTCATGATCCTGGTCCCAGTCCCTGATCCCAGTCCCAGTTCCTGATCCCAGTTCCTGCTCCCAGTCCCAGTTCCCAGTCCCTGCTATGGGAAGAATGATTCTGGTCAGGATTTGGGGTCTGGGTGGGGTTTGGGGGAATCTGGTTATGGGATGGAATGTGGCTGGTTATGGGATGGAATGTGGCTGGTTATGGGATGGAATGTGGCTGGTTTATGGGATGGAATGTGGCTGGTTATGGGATGGAATGTGGCTGGTTATGGGATGGAATGTGGCTGGTTATGGGATGGAATGTGGCTGGTTATGGGATGGAATGTGGCTGTTTATGGGATGGAGTCTGGCTGGTTTATGGGATGGAATGTGGCTGGTTATGGGATGGAATCTGGCTGGTTTATGGGATGGAATGTGGCTGGTTATGGGATGGAATCTGGCTGGTTTATGGGATGGAATCTGGCTGGTTATGGGATGGAATGTGGCTGGTTATGGGATGGAATGTGGCTGGTTATGGGATGGAGTCTGGCTGGTTTATGGGATGGAATGTGGCTGGTTATGGGATGGAATCTGGCTGGTTATGGGATGGAATGTGGCTGGTTTATGGGATGGAATCTGGCTGGTTTATGGGATGGAATCTGGCTGGTTATGGGATGGAATGTGGCTGGTTATGGGATGGAATGTGGCTGGTTTATGGGATGGAATCTGGCTGGTTTTTTGGGATGGAATGTGGCTGGTTATGGGATGGAATGTGGCTGGTTATGGGATGGAATGTGGCTGGTTATGGGATGGAATATGGCTGGTTATGGGATGGGATCTGGCTGGTTATGGGATGGAATGTGGCTGGTTATGGGATGGAATGTGGCTGGTTATGGGATGGAATGTGGCTGGTTATGGGATGGAGTCTGGCTGGTTATGGGATGGAATGTGGCTGGTTATGGGATGGAATGTGGCTGGTTATGGGATGGAATGTGGCTGGTTATGGGATGGAATGTGGCTGGTTTTGGGATGGAATGTGGCTGGTTTATGGGATGGAGTGTGGCTGGTTTATGGGATGGAATGTGGCTGGTTATGGGATGGAATCTGGCTGGTTATGGGATGGAATGTGGCTGGTTTATGGGATGGAATGTGGCTGGTTATGGGATGGAATGTGGCTGGTTATGGGATGGAGTCTGGCTGGTTTATGGGATGGAATGTGGCTGGTTTTATGGGATGGAGTGTGGCTGGTTTATGGGATGGAGTGTGGCTGGTTATGGGATGGAATGTGGCTGGTTATGGGATGGAGTGTGGCTGGTTATGGGATGGAATGTGGCTGGTTATGGGATGGAGTGTGGCTGGTTATGGGATGGAATGTGGCTGGTTATGAGATGGAATCTGGCTGGTTATGGGATGGAATGTGGCTGGGTTTGGGATGGAATGTGGCTGGTTATGGGATGGAATGTGGCTGGTTTATGGGATGGAATCTGGCTGGTTTATGGGATGGAGTCTGGCTGGTTACGGGATGGAGTCTGGCTGGTTATGGGATGGAATCTGGCTGGTTATGGGATGGAATCTGGCTGGGTTTGGGATGGAATGTGGCTGGTTATGGGATGGAATGTGGCTGGTTATGGGATGGGATCTGGCTGGTTTATGGGATGGAATGTGGCTGGTTATGGGATGGAATGTGGCTGGTTTTATGGGATGGAATGTGGCTGGATTTGGGATGCAATCTGGCTGGTTTTTTGGGATGGAATCTGGCTGGTTTTTTGGGATGGAATGTGGCTGGTTATGGGCTGGAGTCTGGCTGGTTTTTGGGGTCCCTCTGACCCTCCCTCTCCCCAAATTCCATTTTTGGGTCCCCCCAGGTACCAGCCCTCCTTCCACGGCGTGGACCTGTCGGCGCTGCGCGGGGCGGCCGTGGACGAGTACTTCAGGCAGCCCGTGGTGGTGAGAGCCTGGGAATTCCTGGGGGTCTGGGAATCCTGGGATCCATCCTGGGATCCCTCCTGGGATCCTGAATCCATCCTGGGATCCCTCCTGGGATCCTGAATCCATCCTGGAATCCTGGAATCCATCCTGGGATCCTGAATCCATGCTGGGATCCATCCTGGAATCCTGATTCCATGCTGGGATCCATCCTGGGATCCTGAATCCATGCTGGGATCCTGAATCCATCCTGGGATCCATCCTGGGATTCCTGAGATCCATCCTGGGATCCATCCTGGAATCATGAATCCATCCTGGGATTCCTGGGATCCATCCTGGAATCCTGAATCCATCCTGGGATCCTGAATCCATCCTGGGATCCATCCTGGAATCATGAATCAATCATGGGATTCCTGGGATCCATCCTGGAATCATGAATCAATCATGGAATCCATCCTGGGATCCTGAATCCATCCTGGGATTCCTGGGATCCATCCTGGAATCCTGAATCCATCCTGGGATTCCTGGGATCCATCCTGGAATCATGAATCCATCCTGGGATTCCTGGGATCCATCCTGGGATCCTGAATCCATGCTGGGATCCATCCTGGAATCCTGAATCCATCCTGGGATTCCTGGGATCCATCCTGGAATCATGAATCAATCATGGAATCCATCCTGGGATCCTGAATCCATCCTGGGATCCATCCTGGAATCCTGAATCCATCCTGGGATCTATCCTGGAATCCTGAATTCATCCTGGGATTCCTGGATTCCATCCTGGAATCTATCCTGGAGTCTTGGGATTCCTGGGATCCATCCTGGAATCCTGGAATCCATCCTGGAATCCTGGAATTCATCCTGGAATCCTGAATCAACCCTGGAATTCCTGGGATCCATCCTGGAATCCATCCTGGAATCCTGAATCCATCCTGGAATCCATCCTGGGATTCCTGGGATCCATCTTGGAATCCATCCTGGAATCCTGAATCCATCCTGGAATCCTGAATCCATCCTGGGATTCCTGGATTCCATCCTGGAATCTATCCTGGAGTCTTGGGATTCCTGGGATCCATCCTGGAATCTTGAATCAATCCTGAAATCCTGGGATCCATCCTGGAATCCTGAATCCATCCTGGGATCCATCCTGGAATCCTGAATCCATCCTGGGATTCCTGGGATCCATCCTGGGATTCCTGGAATCCTGAATCAATCCTGGAATCCATCCTGGAATCCTGAATCCATCCTGGAATCCATCCTGGAGTCCTGGGATCCATCCTGGGATCCCTGGAATCCATCCTGGAATCCTGAATCAATCCTGGGATTCCTGGCATCCATCCTGGAATCCATCCTGGAATCCTGAATCCACCCTGAAATCTATCCTGGTATCCTGGAGTCTTGGAATTCCTGGAATCCATCCTGGAATCCTGAATCAACCCTGGGATTCCTGGAATCCATCCTGGGATCCATCCTGGAATCCTGAATCAATCTTGGAATCCATCCGGGAATCTTGGAATTCCTGAGATCCTTCCTGGAATTCTTGGAATTTTTCCTGGAGTCCTTGGAGCCCTGGACTCCATCCTGGAATCCTGAATCCATCCTGGAATCCTGGAATCTTGGAATTCCTGGGATCCTTCCTGGAGTCCTGGGGTTCCTGGAATTCTTGGAATCCATCCTGGAGTCCTGGAATTCATCCTGGAATCCTTCCTGGAAAGGAATCCAGGAATCCACCCTGAATTCCACCCTGGAATCAATCATTCCTTCCTGCCTGGAATCCTTCTCTCTTTTCTTCTTTCCTTCCTGGAATCCTGAATTCCTGGAATCCTTCTTTCCTTCCTTCCTCCCTTCTTTCTTTCCTTCTTTCATGGAATCCATCCTGGAATCCTCTCTCCCTCCTTTTTGGGCCTCTCCAGGAGCCATTTTTTACCTCTTTTACCACCCCAACCCCACCCCCCTTTTATTATTATATTTTTATTTTTATTTTTATTTTTTATTTTTATTTTTATTTTTATTTTTATTTTTATTTTTATTTTTATTTTTATTTTTATTTTTATTTTTATTCATTTCCCCTCCCCAGGACACGTTTGACATCCGGATCCTGATGGCCAAATCTGTGAAATACACGGTGAACTTCCTGGAGGCCAAGGAGGGCGACCTGCACAGGTGGGGGGGATTGTGGGGTGGGGTCTGGGGATGGGATCTGGGGATGGGATCTGGGGATGGGATCTGGGTTATGGGATGGGATCTGGGTTATGGGATCTGGGTTATGGGGTGGGATCCGGGTTATGGGATCTGGGTTATGGGGTGGGATCTGGGTTATGGGGTGGGGTCTGGGGATGGGATCTGGGTTGTGGGATGGGGTCTGGTTATGGGATCTGGGAATGGGATCTGGTTATGGGATCTGGTTATGGGATCTGGGGATGGGATCTGGGTATGGGATGGGATCTGGTTATGGGGTGGGGTCTGGTTATGGGATGGGATCTGATTGTGGGATGGGATCTGGGTTATGGGGTGGGATCTGGCTTAAGGGATGGGATCTGATTGTGGGATGGGATCTGGGGATGGGATCTGGGTATGGGGTGGGGTCTGGGTTATGGGGTGGGGTCTGGGTTATGGGGTGGGGTCTGGGTTATGGGGTGGGGTCTGGTTATGGGATCTGGGTTATGGGGTGGGGTCTGGGAATGGGGTGGGATCTGGTTATGGGATGGGATCTGTGGGATGGGATCTGGGTTATGGGATGGGATCTGGGTTATGGGATATGATCTGGTTGTGGGATCTGGTTATGGGATGTGATCTGGTTATGGGATGGGATCTGGGGGTGGGATGGGATCTGGTTATGGGATCTGGGTATGGGATCTGGGTTATGGGATGGGATCTGGGGATGGGATCTGGTTCTGGGGTGGGATCTGGGTCTGGTTATGGGATGTGATGTGATTGTGGGATCTGGGGATGGGATCTGGGTTATGGGATGGGATCTGATTGTGGGATGGGATCTGGGGATGGGATCTGGGTCATGGGGTGGGATCTGGATTAAGGGATGGGATCTGATTGTGGGATGGAATCTGGTTATGGGATGGGATCTGGTCATGGGATGGGATCTGGGGATGGGATGTGGTTTATGGGATGGGATCTGGGGATGGGATCTGGGGATGGGATCTGGATTATGGGATGGGATCTGGGGATGGGATCTGATTGTGGGATCTGATTGTGGGATGGGATCTGGGGATGGGATCTGGAGGATGGGATGGGATCTGGTCATGAGGTCTGGTTATGGGGTGGGATCTGGCTGTGGGATCTGGGTTATGGGATGGGATCTGGATTGTGGGATGGGATCTGGGTTTTGGGACAGGATCTGGTTTAT